>NW_004797659.1:450152-457652 GCF_000002075.1 Aplysia californica
AGACAGACAGACAGACAGACAGACAGACAGACAGACAGACAGACAGACAGACAGAGACAGAGAGAGTCAGAGACATTGACTCATTGACAGAGACAGAGACAGAGATAAGCAGAAGGAAAGAAAGAAAAAGAGACGGAGAGACAGGCAGACAGAGGAGGAAGAGAGAGAGAGAGAGAGATAGAGAGAGAGATAGAGAGAGAGAGAGAGAGACAGAGAGAGACAGAGAGGGAGAGAGAGAGAGAGAGAGAGAGAGAGATTTCCAATCAAACCACGCTTTCACCCAGTGGTTTTATAATGTGCAATATCTTTATTTATGAGTTTTTAAGTTATATTGGTGAATGTGTTATTTTGCTTCCAGTTGGTGCTTTTGTGTTTTGAAAAATATCCACACCACTAGTTTATGTTACTTCTAGTTACTGTTCCATGTACATACGTTGTATTTACCCGCGCCTGTGTGTGTGTGTGTGTATGTGTGTGTGTGTGTGTGTGCGTGTGTGTGTGTTTGTTTGTTTTTTTGTTTGTTTGTTATTTTTGTTTTAATTTTTATACTTGACTTTTAAAATATTGTTTTTTTTGCGGGGTATCGTTGGTGGAATGATTTAAATCATTCCACCAACTACATATCTTAGCAAGTTATAAGATAAGTCACTAAATAAGATTCCCTGCCTCACACATGCCCCACTGTTTTCTGCTTGGCGTTTTGGTGAATTCTTCTTCTGTGTAATTATTTTGATGTCTTTATTTCGGCTTTCTAAAGATAGACCAGTACCCTCACATATTTGATATCTTAGTTTTAGATCCAGTACTCCAAAAATAAATACTAAAAAAACAAAAAAAACCCAGACCCAAATTCAGTGATGAAGATTGTAATATTACTCTCCTGGCCCACATTAAACCCCACTCTCTGCAGTACGCACGCATGCATAAAGATAAGCACACATTAATGTCCTTTCCGCACCATGCTCTCGCTTCTTCAATCTGGCATTAAATGTATAGAGTGACTGAAAACCGCTACCAGAAGATACACCCGTGACCTTAGATGCCTTTTCGAATCTTCTCAGATATGCAAACCGACGGGTACCACGAACCAGACGCCAGTCCCTCCCTATGGCAAACTCTCGTTCCCACGAGCTCACGAGCGATGCATTCTAGAGGGCACGCGCGTGTGGTTGCAGTGAAACAGTGTGTATTTGTGTAAAGGTCGTATCTGATACACATTCGTGCTGTAAATGTGACAGTTGATTCAGTGAGGAGCACCCCCCCCCCCCCCCCCACACACACACACCCCAAAAAGGAATGAATTTAATAAATAAATAAATAAATAATTAAATGAATAAATTACTTTTCAAAAAGAAAAACAGAAACTTCTCCCCTCCCCCTCCCAAAAAAAGAGAAAGATAAGAATGAAATAGTAAATGAATGCGTAACAAAATTAGTAGCCAACTTATTCAATTAATGAACAAATAGATCTACATAAGTGCATAATATCATAACATATTACACGTCAAAACACATTACCCAACACGATGTGTCGTATTAAAAACACAGCATATTTTTAAAAAAATGTAATGTTCGTGTTTGTATGCCCCCATCGACTCAATTTAGATCATTTAAGAGGCGGGCTTCTGATCCTGCCTATCAGGGCCCCTGTGGTGAGAGGGCTACAACATAGAAAAACCGAGATACTCAACAAAAATTTCTCCCCACTCGGGAATTTAATTCGGGTCTCTTGTGAGGCGCCTGACTGCTACATCATAAGTGCCGGTGGATAGCAATAATGACTCAGACGGAAAATTTGAAATGTAATGAAAATGTAACTGCCACAAAGTGGAAAGCTTGATAACTACGAAAAGGGTAAACATACGAATTCCAGAAGATATAAGCGACCTTTCGGTACTAATTTTAAACATTCTACACTCTAAAATGAGAATAGTCACATTTTATAAAGATTTTTTGCCACTGTATGTTTTAATGCATTATTTGGCTTGTTCCATTTTTGTCCAGTAATGGCATTTATAAAAGCTAGAAATCGCCGTATCAAATTTCCATTTTGTGAAATAAAAAAACAACCCAGTCCAATATTTAAAGACAAATTGAACACTTGAAAGAAATAAAATAGTCCTCAAAGGTTTTTGCATGGGACTCATTCAGTTGTTGTTTTTTTTTAAACTGGCGTAAAGAAATGTGAAAAATGAACTGGAAATATTGTTTGAAGTGGTATTTGAGTACATTCTTCGATTGGTGTATATTATTATGTTGGCTCAGCTAAAAAGACTTCAGGTACTTTGGTTTCGCGAATTTTGTATAAACTTTGAAATTCTTTGTAAACGTTTTATTTCAGTCAAAGCGCCCAAACGTACTCCATAGCAGACAGTATTTAACTTTTTCAAAGGGTATTCGAGAAATAAATTCGCTTCCAACGTTCACAAATTATATTTCAAAATTAAAGCTTAATATACAATTGAATATATACAATTGTATTTGACATAAATAAAACGCTGTATTCGGATGATTGTCTGTGTACCATCAAATTCCTTTTCACTGTGAAGTAAGCGCCTGTGGCATTTAGATCTAATTCTTTTTTTACTAATATGTTTCCAGATACTCAAACATCCAATTTGTTAATGAACTTTTGGGTAAACGCAGGGTTTTACTCCCTTTGAAGTATAAGTTACTTTCTGTCTAAGTCGGGTCTCGCAGTTTTATTCGAAACCCATCTCTAATAAGCTGGTGGTAGAGTAATAATAATATTATGATAAAATCTCCCCAAACACGTTAAAGAAACAGTCTTGTGTTCCTCAAACTCGACTCACCTTTACGACATTACGGTCCATGCGTAGTGCCTAGTGTCTACTATAACAACGAGCAATTGTACACTCCAGTCCAATTAGGAGAAAAGATGGGGAAGAGAAGGGGTGAAAAAGGAAAGGGGCGGGGGGGGGGGGGTGCGGTTGATGGGCCGGGAGAGGGAGAGGGTATGCCCAAGGGGGGGGGGGGTTGTAAGTGGGGAGTTGGGAATTCGTGAGTGGAGGGGGGCAGAGGGAGGGGGGGGGGTGATAGGTGATGAGGTCGTCTCGCTTAAAGGAAACCCACATAGTAAGTAGTGGGCGGCGACACATGAGACTAATTTCTGTTGTCTTTGTAAACACGCCTTTGTTTTCATTTAATCAAGGATGAAGAAACAGAATTCTGGGCTTAACGACGTGCGAGACGAGGGCGCGCGCCAGGGAAATCTCCTAGGTCTAGAGTCTCCGCACGTGTCCGGCAGATGAGTAGTCAGAATCGGTGTGGAGTGAGTACCCATATTCTAATAATCCGGATTCTAGGGGTACCCATTTTCTGATGAATGAATATCCTAGGGTGCAAATTTAATGCAAAGGTTAGGGGCTGTGGGTTGTGGTAATCTAGTAGTCTGTCAACTGGAACACTTTGTTGGTACAGTTGTATAGAGGTCTAAAGTCATTAACATCTCTCTCTCTCTCTCTCTCTCTCTCTTAAACAAGATGAAAAAAACTTACTCAACACCAGATCTTGCCTTTTAAAGTTAATGAACATCAAGAGAGTCAATACTTTAATAAGCACAACTAGATCATTTAGAAGGACGCTTTGACACCTGGAAATTTATGCAGGGAAAGATAATAATAAAAAACTTGCAGTGGCAACAAAGTTTCATTATATGCAAACGCGCAGTGATGTACAACATAAGTTTAGATCAAGTTTTCTCTCCATTTACAGCACAGATTGTACATCCTGCTGGTGTGCAGGTGGTCAATTAATAAGTCTATCGGATGAGAGCAATCCTACTTTTAAGAAAACTGAGAATTTGGGGTTACACTTTTTTAAGAATGTTCAACATTTGCAAGAGAGCAGGAAGTTGTTGCTTAAACAAAAAAGAACAATTATTATTTCTAACAAAATCAGCCCAGCTACAGTTTGGAACTGATACAAAGACTGATACGAGTATAATTTATTTCTGTACTGTACTGAATTATAGTAAATGTCTGGGTATGGAGGACCCAAAGTGTCATGTACGCATTTTCATTATTTCTATTCACTTATTGGTTAGATTTGTTAAATTCGATAAGGTCTGGAGGTCGGTTTGAGAACTGCCTATTTTCTTTGCGCCCGCTAGTCGTTCTCTTCACAGAACTTTTGAAATGTTCGATAACTCGAAATTGAAGCAGTCAGTTTACCATTTTATGCGTTGCCCGTCAAATTATTTTGTTATCCCAGCAAACATTCCGTTTGCTCCAGTGTGACAAGTCTTATATTCCAACAGACATAAACGCCGGTGCAAGTCCACCGATGCACACAAAACTCACAATTGAAAATGTCTGTCTTCAGAGATTCTCGTCCAACTGAACAATCTTGGTTAATTCTTTGTAGGAAATTGCACTTCACTGCTTGGGGGAATTTCCGTATATATTTTATGTGTAAGCATGATCCTATCGGTGTAGAAGACGCGATTTACCGACGAAGCGGCCCATTTGGGTCTACAAGAGGGCCGATTGTCCCCAACGTTATGGGCCCTGCTATCTACGTCTGCCTGCCACGGAGACTTGTTTATAACACTGTATGCCCCCAGCACGGAGGGACCAAGCAAGCGAAATGAGGGTGAAACGCAACATTTGCAAGAGAGCAGGTTTCTTTTTTTCGGATTACTGTGTGTCTTATCTTAATTTGTTTTCAGACTCTAAATGATTAGTTATTTGAACGTGCCAAATTGCAGTCACACTTTAACCGTCTGTGGAGCAATGGTTAGGCTCTTTGTCGTCGTGGTTGTACGGTCTGAGTTCGATACACTTGTTGGGAAGTCGATTTTATCGATTACTCCATACTTCATTCCTTCTGCGTCCCTTTCATTGACTTAGCAAGTGCATTAAATCAAAAAGGAGAAAACTTCTGACTTCTCCAACAATTTCAGTATGATAGAAAAGAATCCGAATTGAAAATGCAAAGCTATCTTTTAAAAAATCCCTATATGTATCACATTCGTTCCAAAAATCCTCATAATATTATTACATGTCTTTTCTTAGCTTATATTTTAAAGGGGACAAAATAAACGCACATGTCTTTGATCGATTATAAAAGAAAGCACCATATACGTACCCTTCGATAAGATTCTGCGTTTCCTTCATCATTAATCATGGTTGTTTGTGTATTTACTCAGAAGGATCTATAAACCAAAACATACCTTGGAGTTTCACCCTGATAAAAGTGCATTTGTAGAGTCTTTGGTAACACGAACACATTACTGAAAAAAAGAATAACCCAAGGCCACTCGCTTACGTCGCACGTCCGGGTGCTTGGCGGGTGCTCTTGTGTGGTTTGCTCCTTCTTTCCTATCAAACACCTATCGTCCTGATCTCTACTTCATCTTTTCTGTGTTTGTTACTCTCTTGTAACACCTCTAATCTTCGGCACTTATATGACAATATTATGCTGCAAATGCCGTAAAGCTCTTTCTAAAACAAAAAATAAAACGTCGCGCGTGCAATATGGTACCACCATACAGAGTTAAAAGACAAAGCTTTCATACCCCCCCCCCTCCCCAGTAAAAGAAAACCCAAACAATTTGAGGAAATGACGTCATGCACGTGCTGTTTGGATCTGACGTCTGCACAATGTCCAGGCCGGCTGGTCTGACGGACAAGCGGGAGCTGAGAAGTACCAGGTCTCCCGGTAATCTCCCGCGCTTTCCTGGACTTTGCTTTCTTGCCCTGGAAATAAAAACGCACACACGCTCACAATGCTTCTACTCTATGGCTGATTCCCCGCTCGTTCTTCGTTTCTTTCAACCGTTATTTCTCTCTGTCTGGCTTGGTTGTTCGCTATGTCCGTTCCCCCGTGTTTATTTACTTCTTTTTAACACAAAAATGTTTTCTTGGGTTGCTTCAGACCTTCCGTTTTATTACTTTCCCAGCCGAATGGGTTCTCATTAACAAATCCAGCAAGCTCGAAGGAATACCAAAGGTGGTTTTATTACTCTCTCGGCTGACTGGGGAAATAAGACATAGATATAGCCATCTACAAGAAATTCCATCGTCAACTCTCCCAAATCTTTTCGCATCAGTACCAGACGAGACGCTGTTCCGCTACCGTGTAATTCCGGAGTGAGAACTATAAACAATGAAAAGATTGAACTTGTGGTCAGATGCCCAGACATGGGAGCAACAGTTACATTTGATAGTAAAATGCAGAATGAGATGTAGTCACACAGATAGCTCAGTACACAGTGTGCCGGACTATAGTGAAGGTGACCCTGGTTCTAATCCACAACAGGGTGCTCTTGAAAAAAATCGTTATAACATGAGTATTTTTCAAAGCGTCCATTCTCTTGGCACAGTCCCATCACGATGGAAGTACATGTAATAAAAAGGCCACATGTTATGCAACTGTACAGATCTGTTAGGAACCACAGCACCTGTGGTATAACGTTTAGGCGATTCTCCTTCGTATGCAGGAGACTGGAGATCAAGTCCCAAGTGGGGCGAATTTTTTTTTCGAGTATCTCGGTCTTTGTGCTGGAATGTTGTGTTCCTCTCAGCCCGAGTTGGCTCTGATAGGCAAAGTTTGAAGCCCACCACCTAGCGTTTACAAACATGCCCGGTATGGGGAAAAATACGGGTTTTGTGGGATTCTTATGCTATGAAATAGTTGTAGGAGAGGCTGAGGAAGCTAAAATGTCTACAACTCAAATTCCATGATTTTGAGCCGAATTTGGATTTGGGGGTATAGCCCCCCCCCCCCCTCCTTAAAATGAAGCGAACATATATATTAATATGTCTGATCAAAATACCAAAGGCCATGATGTGGCTCACTTCGAATAAGCATGCACATATTATTAGGAACCCGAATTAGCATTTGCATGTTTCACCATATGCATGCTGTTGCCTACATTTTGAAAGTTCAAATAAATAACGATAAATTGAAATATAATAGGAATGAATTTTTTATACATTATATTTTTATTTCTAAGTGCCCAGAGCGGTGTTGACATATTACCAGAATGCGCGTCCTCGATGGGCTAATAAAGGCAAAAAGTGCTCAGCATTTTGTTCTGCGTGTGTGTTGTTTTTCTTCTAACGCGTTATCGCTTTACACAAAAGCTGTTTTCTTTTTCTTTGCCTGGCAATTGTGATACGGGGGAAAAATTGTACAGAGTTCGCAGCATGCAGCTATGGGACTGCACGTAAAGAAAGCTTTTTTGTGTCTCGTTTTTGACGCACTGTGATGACTCGGATTCTTTTGATGTAATTTTGTAAAAGAGAGATTTCTTGGCCCAAAGCAATTACACGCTTTTGGGAGAACATTAATTGCTTTCTCTCAAGAAGCAGAAAGTCTTCCTTATGTTCTGAGAGATACAAATTTCCTGTGAACTTTCTCGACTCCCACGTTAATAAACGCGCCGGCCCGGGCGTGGTTGCAGTGGGGAAACGTTTTCAATTACACTTAAATAGAAATCAGCTCGAGGCAGAAATGAATACATGTATGCATAAG
>NW_004797659.1:466107-470846 GCF_000002075.1 Aplysia californica
AGACAGACAGACAGACAGACAGACAGACAGACAGACAGAGAGACAGAGACAGACAGAGAGACAGAGACAGACAGACAGACAGACAGACAGACTGACAGACAGACAGACAGACAGAGAGAGACAGAGAGACAGAGACAGACAGACAGACAGACAGACAGACAGACAGACAGACAGACAGACAGATGCAGAGAAGGAGATGGAAACAAAAATCAGAGGGAGAGACAGAGGGGAAAAACGATACTGCGAAAGAAACAAAGTAACAAAGAAAAATTCGAAGCTCAGTTCACATAATCAAAAACCGGCATCTATATTGTGTCTCTGTTGCTCAAAGAATGAATGGGCACTCTTTTACGAGGTCTGCCTTCCCCCTTGTGAGGTTACCGGGCATGGCTTTATTCGACTCTCTGTCAACCTTATCGCTACCTGTAACCTTATCCCTGGACAATCCGGTACAACAAAAGGATGAGGGCATTTACTGCTTATGTAGGGATGACACTTGTCCATCATATAGGGTCAGTTTGATCGAATGGTGAAGAAATTCGGACTCTTTTCTGTATTATGCACACATATCAACCCAAACAAACAAAAATCAGCAAAAAACAACCTTTATCTACGAATAAACACACGAATCCTAAATTTAACTTGCATTATGGGTATCTATTTGTCGTCATAAATAGAGCCTACATTACTTGTTGTAATACTAATAGTATTGCAACAGTATATCGTTGTTCATTGGAAACTGGTGTAGTATAATGCAATAATCATTACACGCTTGTTAGCCTATTTTACTATATTTTTTTAATGGATCAAAGTCATCCAACATTTCCTGTCTCAAAGTTACGTTATTTGGAAATAACATATCTCACTGATCATGGCATCCGATTTTGCATAAAACAAACTAATACACTTGATCAAGTGAAATTGAATCATGGTAAGGTCTATATGGCGGCAACAGAGAACAATATAATCTTACTACAATGGATGTCATCATTATAACTACGCGGCGGGCTGGAGGGCCACTTCTTTACTTTCCATCTATTGTTTCTGTATGGCTGTCTTACTTTTTTTCCCCCAACACTAAAGGTCCATCAATAAGTGTCAATATGCTTCTCTTTGCTTAAACTCAAACAAACTGCAACCCAAGATAGCCTGGCCAATAAGGCAACAACTGAGAAAAAAATACAATGATCTTTAATATTATGAGAGAAGTCGTCTTAGTAAGTCTTGTACTTGAAACGTGTACTGAGCATTCTAACCTTTGGAATTGCGCTGCATAAATGTCATGTATTATTATTATTATTATTATCATCATCATCATCATCATCATCATCATCATCATCATCATCATCATCATCATCTTCATCATCATCATCATATTTTTATGATGATGATGACGATTATCATTTTAATCATTGCTGTTATTATTATAGCCATCACATTTACACAAAAAATGCCCATCCTTTAAAATAACCTAGAATCTAGTAGTGTTGATAGTTGCGTTCAACGTGTAATAATAATAATAATAATAAATAGCATTTGTATAGCGCATATCCCCGCTCAACAGCAGGCTCTATGCGCTTTACACTATATTATTACCCCAGCAGACCATAGAACACTCCGAAACATTATCAGCTTCCCGGGAAGCATACAGTGCAAGCAGCTAGCTGATTAAGCGCTCAAACACTAACAAACTGACAAGATCTTTCGCTGTCTATAGCCGGGTACCCATTCCCACCTGGGTGAAGTGAGGAAAATTCGTGTAAAGTGCCTTTCCCAAGGACACAACGTCGGGTCCCTGACGGGATTCGAACCCACGACCTTACGGTTGCGAGTCCGAGAGCCTAACCACTAGGCCACCGACGCCACGTGTATCGTTCCACCATTCCACAAATAACGCAGAATCGAATAAGCGTCTTCCTTACTTTAGGATATGTCTACTTCATGAGAACCTGAGAGATTAGTCATGATGCCTCGGTGATAATCCCCCTCCAAATAGCGTCAAACACAGGTCTTCTTTTATGCGAAGTCAAACAGACGTGGCTCGCCGTGGGAGGTGACGGTAATGGCTGCTGCAGGTGTGTATGGCTCAAGGTCGTGGCCTCTCCTACCCACCTTCTATATAGCAACTCGGCCTTATGTTTCAAAAATATGGAGACTGAAGGGTGTTAAAGAATGCTAAAGCGGGTGGTTTGAGGGGGGGGGGGGGGGGGGGGGGGTGGGAGCGCCACTGGCAGGTCTTACTTCTTTGCTTTCCCTCTGTTGTTTCTGTCTACTGTATTACTTTTTGCTAGGACAAAATGACCATTATTGTGTTGGTGTGCTTCTCATTACTCAAACAAACAAAACAAAACAAAACAAAATATTGCTGACGGCGTCTGTGGTGTAGCGGTTAGGCGCTTCGAGGTCGCACGCAGGAGTCCCAAGTTCGATTACCGATTGGGGAGAAAATCTTTACCAAGCATCTCGCTTTTTCTACTAGGATGTTGTATCCCATTCAGCTCGGGCTGGCCCTGAGAGCCCACCTCCTAAATGATCTAACTTGTGTTAATGGAGGCGCAAAAACACTTATATTAAAAAAGAGTGCTGAATGTGTTAATAGAAACTCAAAGTGGGTGGTTGGCGGGTGCTCTGGTGTGGTTTGCTCCTTCTTTCCTATCAAACATTTATCGTCCTGATCTCTCCTCCTTTTTAAAAAAAAATATTTGTTACTCTTTTAACACCTCTAATCTTCGGCACTTATATAACCTTATTGTGTAGCAAGTGTCGTAAAACTCTTACTAAAACTAAAGAAACTTAAATGTTTCAGTTCTACTTACTTTCTTTCTTTCTTTTTTTCCACTAACTTTTGACACCTACATATCTTAGACTCTATCATTAGATTGTTACTTACACCTCTCGCATTATAAGCTTTCTCTGTCCCTCCAGTGTCTTTTTTTAAAATAAGAAAATGTCCGACACTTGAATTTTAAGCTGGATTTTCTGATTTAACGTTAGCACGATACCACAGGGACATCTTTGTTCTCTTTAGTCAGTTATTAGGAAAATGTTGCATTTCTGTTTGTATCTAGCATTTCTTTCATATGAAATTGAAGATCACTCATAATTTCCCCAGCAGACGCTCCGTGATACACCATCAGGCGAACTTCAAAAAATCCAAAATAGATTGTGCAACCTTAAATCTTTGACAGATCGGCGGTATCTATCGCCAATACTGTTGTTCATTACGTCAGCTTTGATATAATTCGTGTGCCTTAGAAAAGTAAGTTATCACTGACGAGATTACTCAAGACGTTTGGTTGGTTTGAAAAAAACCAGAGCCGATTTTGTCCAGTGATCTTTACGAGAAGCTTGGAAAATGTAAGACAACAGACGTTAGATGAAGAGCAATGAAGTGTTATCTGTCTGCCGCGCTGAATAATCACCTTACTGAGAAACAGAAAGAAGAAAAACAAACAAACAAACAAACAAACAAACAAGAATCACCAACAACTGCAGCAAATTCTTGTATAACAAAAAATTCCAACAAGGAAGGTCTGAAACTGCAGTGATGTATGCAAATACAGAAGTCTACGACTTCCAGCGTTTTGTCGAGTGATTTATAACGGACCCCCGTTATCCCACAGCAGACGACAGTGAGATACTCTGGGATTCGTCAGCACCACCTGTTCTTTGACTCTCGTGCCGGGGATAGTTTAGACTACGTCAGTCAGCTGAAGAAGATGGCATCTCTTTGGGGTGGCCCTTAGCTACCAAAACGCTACCTTGGAATGTATAAAGTTCTTTCTCCTCAGTACCTTGTTTTGAGAAATTTGACGTCAAATAAATTGAGTTTGACGACATGTTAAGCTTTTTCTAATGCTATTCTTTTAATGCCTTGATAACGACTCCGAATAATCTTACGATTTTGATAGAGCAGATAGAACATTCGATTTATGACCCCTTGGTCTTAATAACTCAAAGCGGCCAAAAATTGTGAGGTTGCGCCTTTTCCAAATCATTTCACGGGATGTCCTGACGCAGCGGTATCTCGGGGCATCGTACACACTTACACGTACTCACAAACTTTGGGACAAAATCTTTAAATTTGAAAATGAATCAAGGCAGCAGTCACGTCAAAATCCACTGATTGGTTTCAGATTCCGGCAAAAGCCTTTTTAAAAGCTGACGTTTGGCGGAGTCTTAAAACTTTATCAAAATAAGCTGTCAAAATGTTTTGGCTTACATCCCTTTCTAAAAAACACGTTTTCATCAGGGAAAAGGCGTCCATTTTCAGCACAATTCTGCTATCACTTTATCCAAATAAATAAATAAATAAACACAAATTAAATAGAAAAAACGAAGTTATATTTTTAAAATGTTCTAAACAGGTAATTCAAGAAAATAATGTGATGAGACGCTACTTCTTGAAGTCTGTAAAGGATACCTGTATTTGTGTTATAATAATCGGAGGAAAGGGCCAATTTCTTATTTTAGATTTTGATGTATAAAAAAACAAAACAACAATAACAAACAACAAACGAACAAAAATGATCGTACAGAAGCATTAAGTATCGCCATTCTTAAGATTCGGTTGAGTGATTGGATACGTACTGAAACATCTTTTTACTCCAAACTCTTCTCTCTCTTACTCTTTCTCTCGCTCTATCTCTTTCTCTCTCTCTCTCTCTCTCTCTCTCTCTCTCTCTCTCTCTCTCTCTCTTTCTAAGTTGTATATGTCTAACACACTCTCTCTCTCTCTT
>NW_004797659.1:471138-473892 GCF_000002075.1 Aplysia californica
TATATCTATCTATCTATCTATCTATCTATCTATCTATCTATCTATCTATCTATCTATCTATCTATCTATCTATCTATCTATCTATCTATCTATCTATCTCTGTCAGTCTATCAATCTATCTATCAATCTATCTATCAATCTATCTATCAATCTATCTATCTATTGATCTATGGATCAATATATCCGTTTTTCTATCTATGAAATCTCTCATTCATTCATTCTATCACACTCTCTCTCTCTCCTTCTCTCCCTTCACCCCCTCTCTCTCCCCCCCTCTCTCTCTCTCTCTCTCCCTCTCTCTCTCTCTCTCTCTTTCTCTCTCTCTTTCTCTCTCTCTGTCTCTCTCGCCCCTACTCTCTATTTCCCTGCTTCTCTCTCTCTCTCTCTCTCTCTCTCTCTCTCTCTTTATATATAGATAGATAGATAGATAGATAGATAGATAGATAGATATATATATATCCCTCTCTCTTTCTCCTTCTCTCTCTCTCCCTCCATCTCTCTCGCTGTGTCTCTCTCTGTGTCTCTCTCTCTCTCTCTCTCTCTCTCTCTCTCTCTCTCTCTCTCTTTCTCTATTTCCCCAGAAGGTTAAAAGTATGCATTGCTATTGCTTAGTATCCCAAGAGAAAGATCAAGAGTTGGAACCACAACAACAGGGCACTTACTTTTGTCCCAACTTTAACTGCCCGTTTCTCTTGGGGGTTTCGTTTTCCAAGTTGACCCCACTTAGCCGAATCATCATAAAACCCAAGTCACGGCAATTACTGTTTCCACCCTGAATCTTTTCGCCTCTCTCAACCACCCTGCCCTCATTCCCTCCCCCAACTTCTTTCCCTTTTTTCTTGAAACGTTTAAGAAGGGAGATGGGGGGGGGGGGGGGTGGAGTGGAGGAGGGGGAGGTGCTGTGTATCACAGGGACATCTGCCATGCAGACGTTGATGTGTGTTTGCGTGTGTTTGTGTGTGTGAGTGTGTGTGTGTGTGTGTGTGTGTGTGTGTGTGTGTGTGTGTGTGTGTATGTATGTGTGAGAGAGGGAGAGAGAAAAAGAGAGAGAATGGGTGTGTGTATGTGTGTTTGTGTGTGTATGTGAGAGAGAGAGAGAGAGAGAGAGAGAGAGAGAGAGAGAGAGAGCCCTCTCTGTGTCTTTTTCTCCCTCCATCTTTCCCCCTCCATTCCTCTTTATCTCTCTCCCTCTCTTAGACAGATCACCTCTAATGCGTAGAAGGCATAAACAAGCTACTGACCCTGAGAGCCTGTAACCTTAGAAGACTACCCGGCAGACCCATGAACGAAAAGCATGGGCGCTTTGTCACACGCCGTTAAAATGTCACCAACACACGCCAGCCTCGGGGCTAGGCATCCGCTGCTACTACTCCTCCGAGTCTTTGTCCAAAAAAGAAACAAGTTTTCTGAAGTTTTGACACTCTTTTCTTGTCGTACAAAAATATCCATCTCATTAGCATAATGGTGTTAAAATGCGAGCGTTTTGGTTGAGAGTCTCGATCCAAAGAATGTTCGGGTCAATACTCTGATGCTTCTAAAATCACTTTTTTTTGCAACGTCTTTGAGTGGGTGGTTAAAGGGTGCCACTGCTAGGTCCTTCTTCTTTGCTTTCCCTCTGTTGGTTCTGTCTGTCTGTCTGTCTGTCTGTCTGTGTCTGTCTGTCTGTCTGTCTGTCTGTCTGTCTGTCTGTCTGTCTGTCTGTCTGTCTTATTTTTTTCCAAGCACTAAATGGTCAATGAGCATTATTGTGTCGATATGCTTCTCTTTTACCAAACAAACAAAGAAACAAACAAACGTCTTTGACAGTGGCATAAGAACAAACACAACAAAAACACTCACTCACACACACACACACACACACACACACACACACACACACACACACAGACACACACACACACACACACACACCCACCGTATACCGTGAATTTACAAAAAATAGCACACACATAAAGTCATGCAGATTCACAAACCACACTTTCTCAGACAAGCAAATAGATTATTCTCAAAAGATGATTTCCAGACAACCTAAACCCCCAAATGTCAAAAATTAATGGTATGGGCCCCCCATATTTTTTATAGACAAGCTCTTTTAGCACGAAGCACTGGAATGAACACTTCTCAGCTCACTATCATCCATCCGCTTGTGGGCTAAGATTCTAGCTGACTTACTCATTGTATTAGTTATTATTATCAGAACGTACATCTACCTAGTTTTTCCTGCCAGTTGGACTCCGTCCAATATAGTAGACTCTAAGAGTCAGGGACATGGAGGGCGAGCCAAATGATGCATGTTGAGAGTTTTTTTTTCTGTCCTGTCTTTGTTTGCATATGTTTGTGGGGGGGGGGGGGGGTATGTGTGTGCGTGTGTGTGTGTGTATGTGTGTGTGTGTGTGTGTGTGTGTGTGTGTGCGTGCGTGCATGTGTGTGTGCGTGTGCGTGAGTGTGGATGTGGATGTGTGAGAGAGAATGTGTGTGTGTGTGTGTGTGTGTGTGTGTGTGTGTGTGTGTGTGTGTGTGTGCGTATTAGGGAGATAGAAAGGGAGAAATTGGAGAGAAAGAGATTGTGTGTGTGTGAGAGAGAGAGAGAGGAGAGAGAAAGATGAAATAGAAAGAAAGAGACAGACAGACAGACAGACAGACAGACAGAAAAAAGGGAGAAAGACAGAGAGAGAGAGAAAGAGAGAAAGAGAGAGAGAGAGGGAGAGAGAGAGAGAGAGAGAGAGAGAGAGAGAGAGAGAGAGAGAGAGAGAG
>NW_004797659.1:473992-476061 GCF_000002075.1 Aplysia californica
GAGAGAGAGAGAGAGAGAGAGAGAGAGAGAGAGAGAGAGACGTACAATAAACATGCATGCACGCATGCGCACACCAGCAACTCGTTAGGTAGAGTTTGAAATAAGAACGCCGAAACAGATAAAGAAATACTTGGTTCTTTCTGTTGCTGCTTATATTAAGGCAGTAAAGTTAATCAATATAAATATGAAACTAGTTTTTTTTCGCAAACATAAAGAAAACCAAAAAAATATATTCCAAACACAAACATCAACTGTGACAAGTGCATACAGAACATTAAATTATTTATTATAATTGCATTTATAATTATATAGCGCATGCCCATGCTCTTCTGCATGCTCTATGCGCATTACAACTTGTATTATCCAAGCAGACCCTGGAAACGTCCCCAGCTTCCCGGGTAGCACACACTGCAAGCATGCGCTCAAACACCAACAAAATGGCGAGATTCACAGCTTGAAGATCATCTCTGAGACGGATGTCGATATCCTTTGACTTAACATTCAGAATTCTCCTACAGGTCAACCCCTCTTTGATGAAGAAAGCAGTGTCCTCAACACCGTCAAACTGTTGCATGCCTGAATGCTTGAGCAAAGTTTCACGAGCCCGTTCGCTGAAAACTCTCAGGCAAGTTGTCACCTTTTGACGTTCAACTGGTTTCGGGGACACAGACACTTCACAAGACAACCGTCTTCTAATTTTTGAAGTTCTTTGATGTGTTTCCACTTTGTTGTTCTTTGAATGCCGTCATCGTTGAACGTTAATTCGCCCGTAGCTTCAGTCAGCCAATTATTCCGGATGTTCTTTAAAATTTGTACATAGTCGTAGAGAATAACCATACCAGATTGTGTGACCCATGGTTTCTCAGGCTCAGAGTCAAACAATTTAAAAGAGGCTTGGTTGTTGCGGTTTCCATCACAAATAATCGCTTTAACTTGCCCCCCTGCTTCTTCAATGCACTCAGTAGAAAGCTTGATTTGATCATGCAAAAAGTTAGAATTTAGCTTTGAAATCGGTAACATCTTCGCAAGAAATGTTAGCCCTCCAAACACGCAGTTCACCATTATTCCCAAAACAGTTTTGGCAAGTGCCTGTGGGTTATCAACGCTTTTCCCAAACACTTGTCCGCCGCGATACAACATCATTTTCTTCACATACACTTCGTCTTGCAGGAGAACACACGTTCTTTGTTTGGCGTTGATTTGTTTAAAAACTGTATTTGAAAATGAAAATTCTAATTTTGCAACTTTTGAAGTTATCCTGGTCAGTGTTTGCACAGATGGCAACTGAAAATGTGAGGCAGCGAGGTGGGATCAGGCTCTCGTCCATTTTTTAGGCATGTATAGTTATTGGCATCTTCTTAAAGCTTGTTCACTTGTCTTTATTTGGATGAAAAAATATCCATAATTTATCTTGAATACAAGTCAAGATATTTGCGAAAGAAAGAGATGGGGGGTCACCTGTTTTCAGAGATAAAATTTGTCAGAAAATGGTCTTCAAAGATTTGTTATTTCCTTAGCTTAAGAGTCCGTGGTAACTGAAACTTTACAACTTTTGTGCCTTTAATCAACGTTTTTCAGAGAAATCCACATTGAAATGAGTCCTTTAAGTGTTAAGCCACAAAACAAACGTTTGATAAAAATTCACAAACCGGAAGAAAAATGCAAGTTTCTTCACTTTGACTGTTTTGACGAGAGCCTGATTCCACCGCGCTGCCTCACAAATCATTTCTCAATCTCTGATACAAACATCTTGAAGTAGCAGAATACTAAAGTGCTCGAACAATAGCCTCTGGAGTATAAACTGTTTTGCCAACACACTGTGTTCTCATCGCATGTAGTTGTTCTTGAACGTTTTTTTTTTCTTATTGTCTAATTGTAAGTAAAGAACGCCATGCCTATAACCCATTCCCACCAGGGTGAATTGACGAAAATCCGTGCATAGTGTTTTTCCCAACAACCCAACGTCCTGAATTCAAACACACGACCTTACTATTGCGAATCCGAGAGCCAATCCATTAGCTTACATAACATAGGTTAAAATAGCTATCAGTCGGTTTGGTGGGGGGGGG
>NW_004797659.1:476437-478353 GCF_000002075.1 Aplysia californica
ATAGACAGATAGATAGATAGATAGATAGATAGATAGATAGATAGATAGATAGATAGATAGATAGATAGATAGATAGATAGATAGATAGGAATTTTAAACGAAATAACAAACAAAAAACATTATAATAGATCCAGAGCCACTTGCACATAAACAACTATAAGCAGATAGACAAACACACACAGCTAGATGGATACAACATACACACCGAGCAACAGATGGATATTACATGGAAAAAATAAGCGGAATTCCTACCCTAACAAACACTAATTTCTTCGTGATGCACACTAATTCGTTCATGGTGCACACTGGATCGTTCATTAGTGGTGTACCTTTGCAGCATGCCTTCTGATGGAAACTGCAGATAAGACGCGCCCCACATATTTCGGCGGATGAGAACATAGAACCCTGTGTGCGGGTTCAAGCAACTAGGCCTACATAAAATAAAAGTTGCCGTCTAAAAAAGTGTCTTGAAATTTCAGCTGTTTGGCCTCTTTTGTTGGATGCGATTTGCAGGTCAGCTCTAAGAAGAAAAACGTTACTTTTTTATACTCTTCAGGTCGGTTTCTGTTGATAGCATGCACGTATTCCTCCTAAATATTTTGAGTTTTTGAGATTCCTCCTTTCTGATGTGAAGTTATTTTGTAATCTGTCTGCCTTACACTCACACTACAAACCAAACAAACATAAGCACAAGCGCACAGAGAGAGAGAGAGAAAGAGAGAGAGAGAGAGAGAGAGAGAGAGAGAGAGAGAGAGAGAGAGAGAGAGAGAGAGAGGGGGGGGCAGCACACAAAGGTCGATAGCATTACAAGAAGTTGTCTCCCAAGTCACGTGACCCTCAGAGCAGCTAGCAGCCCGCCATCAATGTGCCAGTCGTGGGAAGCCATTAAAACCACCCCGCCTTAAACTCGAATTAATTCTGCCACTCGTTTAGTTCCTTTTCTCGGATACAGAATCAAATTGAAGATTGGTTTTCCTCCTTGTTGAATAGACAGTAATTCCTGGTGCAGGGACAAACGAATGGTGATTGTCCCGACCGAGTTTGTTCGCTTGTAAAAGAAGCCATTAAATCACATGGTTGTTTTTCGCTCTCAAGCTTTTACACTTTTTACCCCTTAATTAAGTCTCATTATCCGGGGTTTTATTCTCTAGACCTCTTCAAGTCTTGTCCTTACAAGCGCGATCCTTCCATTTCACTTTGCGCGTTGAGGCAGTTCTGGTGACATTCGATTTTGTTTTATTTATTTGGCTGTCGGTTTTGTTTTTGTTTCTGGGAACTAGGAAGTGACAAGTTGTCTCCGTCATCGCTACGCAGTGTGAATCTAGCGTCGTATTTCACTGAAAGGAAAATGTAGTTTAGCCATAATAAAAAGTTTTCCTGTGGATGGTTGGGGGGGTGATTCTTTTTTCTTGTCAAACATCTATTGTCCTGATCTGTCCTCCTCTTTTTTGTGTTTGTTTCTCTCTTGCCTCACCTCTAATCTTCGGAGCTTGTAAATGACGTAAAACTTTTACCTAAGCTAAAGAGAAAAGTGTGCTTGTGAAATTCGATTTGGCATAGCTTATCAGCGTGCTCATATGACCTTATGCAGTTGCGAGCGCCGTATAACCCCATACTAAACTAATAGCTTATCAGTTCAACGTATGATAATATAATTTTGTTGGTTTCATATTGTATCTGCCTCCCTTTGTCTATATTATCAATTGTCTGCCTGTATGTCAGTATGTTTGTCTGTTCCTGTCTATCTCACTCTGCCTCTCAGTTTCTCTGTCTATCTATCTATCTATCTATCTATCTATCTATCTATCTATCTATCTATCCATGCATCCATCCATCCATCCATCCATCCATCCATCTATCTATCTATCTATCTATCTATCTATCTATCTATCTATCTATCTATCTATCTATCTATC
>NW_004797659.1:478453-481657 GCF_000002075.1 Aplysia californica
TAGTAGTAGTAGTAGTAGTAGTAGTAGTAGTAGTAGTAGATGATGATGATGATGATAATAATAGTAGTAGTAGTAGTAGTAGTAGTAGTAGTAGTAGTAGTAGTAGTAGTAGTAATAATGATAATGGTAACATGTGGTACGGAAACAGTGTTGTAAATGCAAGGCGAAGTGCCTAAACAAGACACCACAGAAACGAGGCTTCTTTTTTTCTTGATGTCTTGGCCTGTATGACCTATGGATTTCACAGATATGTGGGCAGATAGAGGTGCTGTTTCTTTTTTTTTTTAAATGATAGTAAGAATACATCTTTTAGGATATACATTCTGCTCATTCGACAACACCTGAAGACAAGCTGTTTTGGGGGGCACTTTAAAAAAAAGAAGCACAATTCTGTTTTCCAGATTTTCCAAATCTGTTTTCTTTATCCGGGAGCCTTTTGAACTTGGGATGCTTTGATAAGTTGTTTTGTTTTTTGTGTATTTTGGGTTTTTTGGTGTTTTTTTAAAAAGGCGCTCCGTCCGTTTTACTCGATCCTTTCGGAGGCACAAAATTCGGAGGGCGGGCCTTCTGGTTTAGGCCTACTGTGTCAAAAGAGGCTTTGTTAGATGTACTTCTACGAATTCAAATTAAACTGGAAATAAGAGTTGATACATTTTTGGCTTTGGACGAAACAATTCTTTAACCCACTCTCCAATATCTATTTATAGACATCCTTGCCGACTTTGGGGTCAGTCGTTTCAAGTAAGTACATGGTTAGTAATTAGTAATGATTTTAATCTAAAGTGACGAGGCGCGTTGCGTAAATAAAGGGTTATTTTAAGTTCGGATTGCTCTCGGGGTGGGGTGGGGGAGGAGGTAGACCAACAAACAAGGTCGCATCATACTTGTATTATGATATCCTAGGTCGTGCACTCTGACGTAATTTCAGTTCACCCTGACGTGCGCCATCTTGACTCATTTTGAATCCAAATGGAGGGTAAGGGGGGGGGGGATAAGATGCCGTGCGCACTTGGCCATAGCGAGTCTGGTGTTCTACTGTTCGTTAAGGCGCCCATGGTG
Organism: Aplysia californica; assembly: GCF_000002075.1. NCBI lineage: Eukaryota > Metazoa > Mollusca > Gastropoda > Aplysiida > Aplysiidae > Aplysia > Aplysia californica. The sequence goes on from NW_004797659.1 coordinate 479,513, forward strand.
CGAACGAGTAAACCATTTTTTTTTAAATTATTTTATTTATAGAGCAAAGAGTGGCGGCAATAACAGAACAAGGACGTAGCCTTTGATAATTGTTATAATTCCGGTTTGTGGGTCACACCAGCAAAGGTTGGAAGGTGTTCGCGAAGTGAGTGAGCCGTGTGCGTGCGCTGACGTTGGTGTCAAGTGGACTGTGTGAGGAAGTCGACAATTATTGTCCTGTCCTACCGTGAGTAACGGACACATGCAGTGGTTTCGAAATTCTAATAATACGATGTTGTGACAAACCACAGAAGTAGAAAATAAGACATTGGTTTTTGGGGTGGTTTTCATGGTGTGGCATTCCACAGAGGAAGAAATAAAGATAGTTGTTGAGTTGAGCTGCTTATGGTGGCACAGTATTGCTGTTCAGACCCGAGTGTTTATCGAGTGTCGCGGTCTTTCTGCTGTGATGTTGTATCCCTTTCAACCTGGATTGGCCCTGACAGACAGGGCCGGAAGCCCGCCTCCGAAATGATCATCTTAAATTGGGTTTCTTAGGGTCGTGAAAATACCTGCATCAAAAGACTTGATTACAAAATCATGATTGAAAAAAACCCAACAAAAAACGAAAGTTCATTTAGGAGATGAGCTGCCCCACCCTCCTGTAAGGGCCAACCCGGGCTAAATGGGATGCAGCAGCCCAGCAGATAGACCGAGAAACTCTAACAGGAAATGCCTCTCTCGGGAATCTTCTTTCTGTGTTAGCGCAAAGCCTTTTTGTCCGTACAGTACAAAGGTCCGTTGAGATCTGTTCGTCAAACAAATAGAGGCGTCTCATTCTAACGACAGTAAAGGGGGGGGGGGGGCGAATTGTCGATTTTTTAAACTCAGCATGTGTTCCCACTGGGTAAGTCGTTGTAGCTCCAGAAAAGGAACTGCCCCATTTTTCGTCAGTTCATCTAGCACAAAATGGATACTAGCTCATCGGTAGACTGGCGTCTATGTTGCAGTGGAGTGGTTGAACAGTTCACATTCACTGGCAGAAGACGTCGAGTTCGATTCGCGAGTTGAGCAGAGAATCTTGAGTATCTCGGTCGTTCCCCTCCGTTGTGTCCTTCTCCGCCCGTGTTGGCCCTGGCAAGCTGGGTCGAGGCAGCCCGCCTTCTGAATGACCTATATATTATTTATTATGTCCTCAGGGGCATAATACATCTACAAATGCAAATCGAAATTGTTGTATTTTTTTAATGTTCACAACGTTTTACAGCAACAATCGCATTCACACATATTGCAAACTTTAATTAATGAACTAAGCCACACGTGATTCCAACAGACTTTCCTGTTGCCCGGTTTGATTGGATCCTCTATTTCCCGCCAAAGCTCACCCGGTCCCTGGTCCCATCTCTGTGGAGAGGCCATCAGTGCGTCGTCGCCGTTACTTCCGTGACATCACGGAGTCGTTTGTTTGTGGCGGGATAACGGTTGGGGGTTGGGCGTGGGTAGGGAATGATACTTGAGAATACGAGACAGTTTACAATCGTGTACAGTTTCGACGCCATTCATCAATCAGTCGCTGTTCACAGAAGTCAGCTCGTCATTGGTCCGCGATTTTTCTTAGTTTTCTTAGCGCGTTAGTCATTGGTGGAACTAAGAAGGATAACATCAATTGTCAGTTCGTGTGGCAATATAAACAATATACCGGTGCCAGAAACAGGATGAAGTAATACTGTGTATGTTTAATAACTACTCAACACTGATAGATAGAAAGAAAGGACGTGAATTATTGAGGAATAACGGCAGATAGACAGAAAGGAACGAAACGAGATTAGTCGTGAAAATTGATCCTTTCTGATTGAATATCATTTTTCACTTATTATGTAAGTTTTGAAGCACGGACTCATTATTATCTTTGTGTGTTTTGTGTAAAATTCATTAACGATTTTTAGTTTTTTGTCCGTCTATTTGTCTGTCTGTCTGCCTGTCTGTTTGTCTGTCCATCTCTCTCTCTGTCTCTCTCTCTGTCTCTCTCTCTCTTTCTCTCTCTCTCCCCTCCCTCTCCCCTCTCTCTCTCTCTCCCTTTATCTCTCTCTCACACACACACACTTTGTCTGTCTATCTATCTATCTATCTATCTATCTATCTATCTATCTATCTATCTATCTATCT
>NW_004797659.1:482283-487451 GCF_000002075.1 Aplysia californica
CCCCCCTTCTCTCCTTTCAACCCTTCTTGCTTCGTTTCTCATTTGACAAAAACAACTGCATCCCGCCAGCCGTTTCCAAACGCCATTAGTACAAGTATGTGTCCGTTTGTTTCCCTTTGTCGTTTCTGTCTATCTGTCTACATTTCTCCTGCTCAAATACCCGTGATTTTGTCACGTTTTTCTCTTCACACAAACAAACAAATAGACAAACAAACAAACAAAACAAAACGAAACAAACGAACAAGCGAACGAACAAACTGAATCATGAACTCCGCCTTCGTCACTGTATCCATGGGCAAGGCTGATCAATTCCAACCAGTTACCAACATCCGCCTCCTGAATGGTCTAGATTTAAATAACAATCAAAGCATACAGTGCGAGCTGCTAATTTATTACAGGTTAACTTCCAGAACAGTGTCATAACAGAAACAATTCGAAAAAAAGATGGGGTGGGGAGTGGTCTTTGTAGAGGTGGTTGCCTCTGACAAGTGGTCGTTACAGCTTGCTGCAGGTTCGACAGTGTATCGACTGCGGCGTAAAATATTTACATCCTTCATCCGTTTCAGAGCTGATTTCACAACAGCAGAGCCAATCCCAATATTCTCTCTGGCCTCATTGTATAATGCGGTTTTTGTCGGAGATGTTTACGCTCATAGTTCCTGCTGTGGTTTGTGATGTAGAAACAGTTCTTCGTATCTCAGGATGATGATGATGATGATGATGATGATGATGATGATGATGATGATGATGATGATGATGGTGGTGGTGGTGGTCCATTTCCTTGATACATACACAGCGCTGTCTTCACATTTCTCTCACTCTCGGTCGCTCTTGACGAAGCTTTCAATGCGAAACGTTTTAATGAACAACATTTTTCAGTTAATTGTGTGATTAAGAAGTTCTCAACACACTCCCTCCCTTTTCTTCTATTTCTACAATTATCATGATGACGATAATTAATCATATGTCAGCCTGTCAGCGAAGGGAAGTCCTTTCGACTTTGCAATTGCTAGAACACTGACATATTATGTTTAAAATCGGGCGATGTAGGCCTATAGATCAAACGATAATTTTAAGAGGACAAGCTGGCCAATGACTGTGGGAAAAGTTCAGCTCTACCAAACACACCTACATGACTGCTGGTGAACTGTTCCATTAAGGGATAGAGTGGCTTATTTACACAAACGTACACACACACACACACACACACACACACACACACACACACACACACACACATTATGTACACACTTAAGGGTGTTTCAATAAGTTGCGAAAAGAAACCAGCAACCAAATGATTTTTCAACTGTGCTGCCATAGTGACATAAACGTCAGAACGTTCAGATCTATTCTGTTCGAGGTTCCACTCCCGCGTGGTGAGCACGGTGAAACAAATACACAGCCCACATTATTCAGAATCACAAATTTTATCTCATTCAGAAGAGCATTATTTCGTGAAAGGAAGAGGGAATTAATTTGCTTGGTTTTTTAAATTCCAAAATTAAAGCCAGCAAATTGCCCAGTTGTTTCTTAGCTTGTCATCCCGAGAAAAGGGATTGTAGACCTAGGTCGGGGGCTATCGTGCCCTAGAGATTAAGGTGTTCGCCTCTCATTCAAATGTCTAGGGTTTGAATCCGGGTAGCGACTGAAAAATTTTCTTCTCTAAAATTGTCTCCCTCCCCCTCTTTTCCTGCTCTCTAGCAATGTTCTGTCGTCTGCTTTCGTCTCCACTTTTTACCCCAGCCCCCTCACCTCCTTTGCCCCCTCCTCTGGGCTCCTGGCTCTTTCAGCAGCCTTTCTACTGCTACTCCTTGGCTCCTTACTGCTGTCTTTGAGCCACACCCCTGATCTTCAAGTAGGAAAGATGTACAGCTAGCCTTCTTGGACAAGGGCGAAAAATCTCGGAGATCCTGTGTGCAGGTTGCGCACGTTAAAGATCCCCTGGTGGTCTAAAATCGATAAGAGTAGGCTTCGGCCGCCACCCAGGCAAAATTCAAAATTTCATACAAACTGAAAACGTATTAAGGTGTCCCGCGCGCTCATATGACCTACGTTCTACGTTTTACGGTAGGTGGAAAAGACACACAATAACACAAATAAATAGATCTAAATGCTTATTCTGTTAATATCTGTAAGATAAACGACTTGTGTTATTTATCAGAATTCTTTTTTATTTCATTCGGTTTGTTTTCAGAGCCTTTTAGTTTGCAAAATTTAGATTGGGCGCCATTAGTAGGCTCCCTTTTGACTTAACCTACTAACAAAATATAACTCAAGACTCCCCTTCATTACTCTGCTTTTTCTAAATGATGATGATGAGGAGGATGAGGAGGAAAAGGAAAACGAGGACGAGAAGGATTAAGGGATCAGGATGATGATAAATGTCATGTATTTTCTCTTCTCTTCTCTTCTATTCTGTTATGTCATATTGCATTACACTACATTATCATATGGTGTGTGTGTGTGTGTGAGTGTGTATGCATGTGTGTCTATGTGTGTGTGTGTGTGTGTGTGTGTGTGTGTGTGTGTGTGTGTGTGTGTGTGCCTGCGTGCATGCGCGCGCGTGTGTCTTTACTTTGTGTCTGTATACCCGTGTATCATTTAGTCGGGGAAATCAACAATTTTTCTTATTTATTTGAAATAACAGGTTGTTGTTTTTTCGTTTTGTTTTTTCCTCAAACGCAGAAGAGAGAGGAACTCGTTCCCACCATGGCACAAGCCACCACCCCCGCCAACGCCGGCCTTCTCACTACCACAGACTCCTTCTTCTCATCCTTCAAGAAAGACGATGGGGAATTGGACAAAATCTTCAATTCTTTCAAAGAATTTGAACAGTGAGTAAAACAATAAATGAATAAATAAAAATGAATGAATGAATGAATGAATGAATGAATGAATGAATGAATGAATGAATGAATGAATGAATGAATGAAAGCTTTCACTCCCATCAACACGCCTTAGATCAGTTTGAATGTACGACACACAGGGCCCTGAGACTGAAAACGTGGCCAACCCCACTGACACTACAAGAGAAGCTATACGGGCCGACAGATGAACTGAGCAGAACGGCCCAATTTATGACAGATACCAGATTTCAAGTGTGAAGCGATCGAGAAGAAGAAGCTGTTTGGGTGTGAATCCGTTTTGATTGAGCGAGAATGTTTTCCTCTCCCTCTGACTTAGTTTAGATGGTTTAGGAGGCAGGCTGCTTCGGCCCGAAAGTCAGGACCAACCCTGACCGGAATGGGATTCGACATCCCTGTAGAATTACGAAGTACAGTGAAAAAATGGATATCCTCTTGTGAAAATCGACCTCAAGTTGGGTTTTTAGTGTTTTTTTGTGTTTTTTTGTTTTGTTTTTAGTTTTAGTTGTAGCTTTAGTGTTTGTTGTTGGTTTTTTTCGCTTAGAGTAGAGGAGAGAGTAACATTTACACCACAGACACTGGTTTTTAGACTGAGTGGGATACTTTGTAATTAATAACATAGCTTCCTTCAGTAGTATCTTCCTCAAGGGGGGGCGGGGGGAGGGGCGGGACCATACTCACAACAGTAAACTGTACAGTGGGTGGTTGGCAAGTGGTCGGGTGTGGTTTGCTCCTCTATCAACTATCAAACATCTATCATCGCTACGTCGCCGTCTCCTTTTTGGTGCTCATACTCACTTGTACCACATCTAATCTTCGGCACTTATATTATGGCTTAATTGTGTTGCAAGCGTTGTAAAACTTTTACTACAACAAATACTCCCAACTCTCTGGTGCATGAGCGTCCGTGGTGCAATGGTTAAACTCTTTGAATAGCAAGGTAAAAGATATTAGTTTGATTTCAGAATTAAAGTAGAGGGGGGGGGGGGTGTTTACATTATGGACATTCCTGTTTTTCATTTTGGAAGTATAGCTTGTTCACCTTCACCTGTCTATGGTTAAAGCAGGACATTAAAAAAAAAACAACAACTTGCATCGTTACACTTAAATCTTTACAGGTCTTTGCATGCAGGTCTAAAGGTTGGATGACCAACAAAATCTGAAAGCCCGTTAATAAAGGCCACAGCAAAAGAAGGCTGTGACACGTTTTCTTTGACTGTAGCCAAAACAGCGTCTCAACCGAATATTCAGAGAAGATATTATCTTCAATACCTACAGTACCGTGATTTGGCGTAGTTATGGTCCCAGAATTGCAAGATGTCGAAAGTTCAGTTTACATATAACAAGCTACGGGTTTCTTTTGGTACTGTTGTCAGGCGCTTCACTGTTGAATGCAGAAGGCGTGAGTTTGATCCCCTTTAGGGGGAGTTTATTATCAAGTATCTCCGTCTGTCTGCAAGAACGCTCTACCCCTATCAGACCAGGTTTTGTTCCGATGGGCATAGCTGAAGCAGCCCGCTTCTTAAAGGATCTATCTATCTATCTCATGATGTAGACGGGGGCGTATAACATCTACATTATATTACCGTTACACAATGTCAATGAAGGCATGTGACATCTACTAGTACATTACAATTACATAGCCAGCTATTGTTAACCTTTGTCTGAAGCTTTTCCTCCAGGACGGAAGAAGAACTAAATCTCAATCAAATCCGCAGATATCTTCATTTATATTATGATGTCGGTGGCCACGTGTAAAACTTACAATAATATTACAATACGATAAATTACACATCTATAATATTAATAGCTATTGTTAACCTGTTGTCTTACGCCTTTCCTCCAGGACGGAAGAAGAACTGCGTCTCAACGAAATATCCACAGACATTTTCAACACCTACATGTGGGTGATCTGCGCCATTGGTATCCCAGCAAACATCACGATCATCATCACCATAGTGGGCATGCGCGTTCTGAGCCCCGCTACTTTCTTCGTCACCTTATTGGCTGGCTACGACGGCATGGCGCTCATCTCGAAGCTGATTGGTCACATCCTAATTAGGAATGAAATCGAGCAAGGGACTGTTCTCTGCAAGCTGGAGTTCTTCCCGAGTTACTTCTCTACTTTGGCCAATTGGGCTTTGATCTTGATTTGTTTTGAGAGGTTGGTAGACTGTTTATGTGTGTATGCATGTGTATGTGTTTGTGTGTGTGTGTTTGTGTGTGTGTGTGTGTGTGTGTGTGTGTGTGTGTGTGCGTGTGTGTGAGTGAGAGAGAGAAAGAGAGAGAACGAAAGAAAGAGTG
>NW_004797659.1:487676-492592 GCF_000002075.1 Aplysia californica
GAGAGAGAGAGAGAGAGAGAGAGAGAGAGAGAGAGAGAGTGAGAGAGAAAGAGAGTCTGTGCGTGTGCATGTTTATGTGTAGCATATTTGTTAGTTGTGTTAGGCTGTTTGTGCTTGTGTATGTTTGTTAGCTGTGTTATGTTGTTTGTACTTTTTTATGCTTTTAAGTCGTATTAAATTGCTTGTGTGTGTGAGAGCGTATGTTATTTGCTGTCTTACATTGTTTGTGAGAGTGTGTATGTCTGTTAGTGTTGTGTTAGATTATTTGCTCATATGGAAAGTAGGCAGCGTTCCCCGATGATTCTGGAGGCGGGCTACTTAGGCCCATGTGTCATTGCCAAATCAGACTGTGAGAGATAAATCAATTAGAAAAGAGTAAGATACAAGACAGAACATTCCTCATAAGGGAAGTTGAACGTATTTTCTTCGATCACAAGACAAAAAGTCAAACCAGAACATCATAGCGATTAATAATGAGTAGCTGGAGCAAAAATATAAACTGAAAATGACACCCCCAACCACTCCTCCTTGTCTTTTCTTCTCCGGCCCGAACCAAGAAATATATAAATCTAAGCTTACGTGTACTTATAGTATTGATAAATACTCATTATTCCTAAAATCGGATGTGAACAAAAGCTGGCAAACTCAATTTCTTCTGTTGTTGGACCAGCAAAGTATACTCATACCTTACCTACATTATAACTTAAAATGCATTATCTCCCCCAGGTTCATCTCTGTCTGCTTCCCTCTGAAGAAGGTTTACCTGCTCACCAAGCGACGCTGCTACATTGCCGCAGCTGTAGTCTCCGTCGCCCTGCTGCTAATCTTCACCGGCTTCTTCGCTCTGATGCGAGAGCCGGCCGGGGACCACAACTGCGGGACCCCGTCCAAATACACCAAGTTCTGGGCCCACGGCTGGTACTGGATCAGTGTATCTCTCTATCTTTTCCTCCCCTTCCTCGTCATCACTGGGCTTACCATCGCCATCGTCCGCTCGCTCTCACAGGCTCGTAAACACCGAAGAAGTCTCATGCGGAAAGGATCCGAAGGCGGTCCAACATCCGCCGCTGACCAGCGACTCCTCAAAACGACAGAGAAGACGGAAAGGATGATTACTATCATGCTTATCATCGCCTCGGTCGTCTTCCTCATCCTCAGTCTCCCCGCCTGCATCTACTTCCTTGGCCACGACAGGGACACGAAAGGAGTTGAGGAAGCTCGTTGGAACCTCTTCTCACAGGTCGCCTATCTCATGACCGATTCATCGCATGCTGTCAACTTCTTCTTGTACTTTTTCACCGCCAAGCGCTTCCGCTCCTTCGCCTTCCGGTTGTTCTGTAAGAAGTGTTTGCCTCGGCGCGTGTTCGAGACGTCGGAGGAGAAAGTTCCCTCTCAGTCCACTAAGGTGTCCACTATCAGCCACCATGTGGACAACAAGATATGACCACTAGCCATCTGCTGTGTTGGCCGGAAGAGCAAGCCGGGAGTGACCCCTGGAGGTGTGGCATTAAGCTGTGATGGCGTCGGAGAGAACGTTCATCCGATGAACATATTAACAAATGTAACACTTGAGTGATGACCTGTTACATTATCATCATACTTTGTTTATCCATTTGGTTTTTTGTTGGCCTGACAGGTTGTTGAATTCTTAGTCTAGTTGTCAATATCAAGTGCACACGTACGCGACCTTTATCTGATTCAGCACGATCTGCAGAAATTGAACGGTTTGTCTACACAGATTTTCATAAAATGTTTGTGATTTAGGCATACACAGATCCGACCGTTCAAAATCAAAAGTTTTTGTTACAGGGCTCATCATGTGATTACAAGAAGTTAAAACTGAATAAAGAACAACCATTGACGTGTGAAGCCTCTTTTCGCTCGCTTTTGACAATTTTGTTGAAGCTAATCAGAGGTTAAGTTTGACAAGTGCGCAGTCGCAAGCCCATCGTCCAACCCGACCTGATTCTCCCCCACACAACTAGCTGAGTTATTAAAGTGACCTTTTATTGTGTTGATAAAGTGTTTCTCTTAGCCCAAGCTAAAATACGAGTCGAATACTGCTTTTAAAACACCGGATTCCATTAAGGTTAGAACGTTGCGTTCTCTATACTGGCACTAAATCAAATGACTGTTGTCGTGTTGATGGGTTTATCATTATTGAAATGAAAAAGTACTTCATGCCTTATTTTTTCCATGATTTAACAAGATTGCTACGACACACACACACACACACACACACACACACACACACACACACACACACACATACACACACACACACATACATACACACACACACACACACACTCACACTCACACACACACAATATATATATATATATATATCTTCGATTCCTATGTTGGAAAGCCTGTTTCATCGAGTGTCCCTGTCTTTCTGCCTGCTGGAATGAATATTAATATCTAAATTGCGTCTATGGCAGCCTAAAGAAGCCAGCAAAAACAAATGCAAAATGAAGTTGGCTTTTACCAAAGATCTTTGCTGTTTCACAAGTCTACTATGGCGAACCAAAGGCCACATTAGGGGCACCCTGTTAGCTCAGATGTTTTCATGCTGGGCTACGGAGCGGGCGGGTGGCCCTGATTCGATTCCAAGACTGGGCGTTCTTGATCTCTGGTCGTTTTGTGGAGTTTTCAAGGCTCTCAACCAAATTGGTTTGGCCCTATCGGAGGCGGATGCTAGATTCGGGGGTCCCACGACTTTAATAACCTAATAGTGTTGAGAGGGGCGTTAAACACTTACACTTACTTACAACCAATCTGACTACTGCTCTCGATGCTTGAAGGCTTAATTAAAGAAAGGAAAATCCGCTAGAATCCATTCAGAAGTATCCTAAAGAAAGTGGAAATAGGGGGTTTGAAAAAATGCAGAGGTTGGATTTGGGGTTGGGGGGGGGTGAGGACTTGTTTCTTTAACAATACAGCGTACTTACACTTTATGTGAGTACACAAGTGATATGATATGGCTTTAAAGCTCTCTGCCAATGTGATCTGTGAATGATATTTAACTAATGCATCAACGGGAATGAATGCATAGTGCACGTGTCATGTTCATATATGTTGTGTTATTATATATATACATGATAGGAACTGTAATTATCATATATTTTTGTTTTGTTTTTTAAGCTTACACAGGATAGTAGTCATTTCCACCACAGTCATCTTTTTTCATAACCCTTGCAAAAATCATCAAGATCATGAACAAGCTTCATCATCGTCTCAGCCACCATCTTTATCACCATCATCGTCTTCGTAACCATTAGTATCATCTGTGTCACCATAACCATCATCATCACCATGATTACCATAACATAGTAATCGTTGTCCTCAACATTATCATTTTCATCATCGTCTACAACATTAACATGATTGTAATAATTAATTTCATTACTGTTGCCATTAATGACCGTCCTCATTTTTTATCAACAAATGTTCAAAGATTTCATAATAAACTTCACCATAGTTGGTACCAGTATTAATACATTATTTATATGATATTAATATTTATCTTTTTATCTATTTAAAATGTTCTACATCATTTCATCCAATGTTGTCTATGTACTGTTACCAAAATGAATTACTTTCTTTACAGAGTCTTGTCTCAATTTCTTACAAATAAAAAAGAAATAAGTGGCCGATGGTGAATCAAAACATATCCTTCCTCTCGTTTGTTTGTTTGTTTGCTTGTTTGTTTGTTTGTTTGTTTGTTTGAGTAAAGGGAAGCACATCGACACAACGATGGCCATTTGGTGCGAGGAAATAGTAAGACAGACAGACAGAAACAACAGAGGGAAAGTAAAGAAGTAGAACCTACCAGTGACGCCTTCCAACCACTCGCTATCCCTCTTCTTTGATGCTTTTAGTTTAATTTAAAAACAACCAGAAGTCACTTCGGCAAAAAAAAGAAAACAAACAAAAACAAACAAAAAAACAACGACCACAAACAGTGAAAGCAAAAAGGCCCCCCAAAAACCAAGAACATAAAATGCACGCCACCACTGGGAATAAACAGCAACAAAAATGTCACTGCTGGTAAGGTCAGCAATCTGAAGCCACTACTGGATAGGCTATAAACAGCAATCACAACACTTAGAAGTCGTTCCTGGAAATAAGTGCCCTCGGAACTCATGACTGGAGATGAAAAAAGAACGACAGACACAGAAACATAATCATTAAGTTTAAAAGGCTTCTATGGCTAACCGGGAAACAGAGAAAGGTGACCCATTACGCCTTTTTATGTTGATAGAAACCGGTACCCAAGTGTGATACGACCAAGAAGAAGAAGATAGAATATAAAATGCTTAAAAAGCAAACAGCCCAGACACGACTAGGGTTACTAGATGCTGTCGGTTGTGACGCTACAAAGACTAATCTTCTTCTTTTTCCTTTTTTTTTGGTAAGTGTTTAACGGCGCTAGCAACTGCATAAGGTCATAATGAGCGTGCGGGGCACATTTAACTTTTTCACTTAGTAAGAAATTTTGAATTTTGCCCGGGTAGCTGCGAAGGATACTCTTATCGATTTTAGACCACCAAGGGGTCTTTAAAGTGCGCAACTTGCACATGGACCCTCCAATATTTTCGCCCTTGTCCGAGAAGGCTAGGTGAAGACCTTTCTTACCAGAAGATCAGGGGTGTGGCTGAAAGATATCAGTAAGAAGGAGCCAAGGAGTAGCAGTAGAAATGCTACAGAAAGAGTCAGGAGCCCAGAGGAGGGGGCGGAAGGGGCAAAGGATGTGAGGGGGTCGGGGCAGAAAGAGGAGACGAAAGCAGACGACAGAATATTGCTAGAGAGCTGGAAAGGAGATAATTTTAGAGAAGAAAATGTTTCGGTTGCTACTTGGATTCGAACCCGGGACCTTTGGATGAGAGGCCGAAACCTTAACCTCTAGGCCA
>NW_004797659.1:493180-494153 GCF_000002075.1 Aplysia californica
GGGGGGGGGGTGTTCTTGTTCTTATTGTTTCTATTTTCCATTCCACTCTTACATACTTTGTAGTTCGTCTTGGTCTGTCCTGATGAAGCACAAACTTACAAAACGTGGGCTGAATGCACAAGGCAATACGCTACTAAATAGCAACATATGTTTTACAGTGTTTATGGTTTGAAGTTGTGGATCGGAACAGACAGCTGTAAGAGTTAGAGCAAGTTCAATTGTATTTTTCATTTTAAATATTGTAGTAAGCATTATAATTTGAAACACTACGTAGCCTATATTCATGGAACCGGCAAACCAGTGATAGAAATAATGATGAACTGCAAGCTTTTCAAGTTTTCAACAAAAAAAAAATCTGTCAAAATGAGGCAGCAAGAGTTTTTAAAAAATGTTAAGTCAAATAGCAGTTATAGTCCTTTTGTTTTCATGTTAAACACCGCTTTCTGGGCGAAATTCGTTCTCAGCTGCAAACTGGAGAAAATCGAAAAGCCCACCCTATAGTCTATACTATGAATGTATTCTAGTAGGCCGATACTATTATGAGACTGAGGTGCATAATAATGTACCGGTGACGATGATGAATGAACGGTCTCTTTTCTTTCAATCGATTTTCTCTATAATTTATTAAGCGCGCTTGGGTTTTGTAATGTATTAATACATTGTACTAACAGCCCATAATAAAACCACCCTTTTCCCCTCAGCATCACTTCCTCATTGACCAGCCTCAGAAATGCAATAAATTCTCTCTTTATTCTGATCAGCACACAGTTCTTAACCAGCAAATTATGCGTTCATGTATTCCTCATATCCAAGGGGGACGTTGTAATAAATGTCTCCAAGGCATGGACATCTGGGCCCGTAGGTGTTGGCTATAGACCCTTCCGCCGCGCCGGCGCACAGGCTTACATAATGTGGTCGGTCAATAGAATAATATACTTGTAATAAATATACATAGGTATTTATAGAATAATAT
>NW_004797659.1:494253-507344 GCF_000002075.1 Aplysia californica
TGTGTGTGTGTGTGTGCGTGTGTGTGTGTGTGTGAAGCGTGCTGACAAAATAAGTAACTTCTCCAATTCTATTCCCATGGAAATATATACATCACGCTTTTAGGTGAAGTTATTACTATTTATAAATATGGAATCGTAAAGGGCATGTTGTACTTTAAAAATATGACATCAATAAGAAAATCTACAAATTTGACCCGAGTGTCGTTTTTCGGCGAATATCTCCATTTATGGATTGCAAGAAGTAAATCATTTTGTCCGCACGTCTCGCATATATTATATAATATAATATAGCCTATATAAATAAGCCATGCTACCCAACAGATCATGGGCAAGGACACTGGAAGCGTAAATTTTTGTATGACGGACCACAGGGTTAGGACATTATTATTGTCTTTCTCTTTCTTACTTGTACATTTAGTTAGTGAGGAATTTTGAATTTTGACAAATTATTTCTCCAGACATGTAACCAATACCACAGATACCGAGAGAAACAAATAATTTAAAAAATACAATTCAAGAGTTTTGGGGCTTGGAACATAATTTGAACAGCTGGCCGATGATTTATTTGTCCCTATCCATACTAGAGTTGTAGTTCTTTCATTTGAAAGAGTGACTGAAAAAAAACCGAGACCTAATTTTTAAAAGTAAAAATTACTATAAAAAAACACCAATACCCCCCACCCCCTCCCCCCCAAAAATAGTGTAATCGATCAGCAATGCATCCAAATTTTTTCAGCTGTTGAAAAGGTCTAAAATGAAAACCCATCCTTATATTTTGCAGAATGGTGGAAGAGTACCAAGTCTAAAGAAATAATGTCCAAGATATGGCACAATAAAATTTAATATGAGATGACCAACAAAGAAGCTGTGAGATTTTTCTCCGTAGTTGCGACGTTAGTGAATAGAATTATAGACGACATTTCTGTAAATTAATTAGCTTATAATATGTATCTTTTCTTCAGAAGCAGTTCCTTAATGCACTAATAGTACCGTTAGTCTTAGTGTATGGTTTCTGTTTTTGTAAAGTGTTTTACGGCGCTCGCAACTGCATAAGGTCATATGAGCGCGCGTGACACACTTAATATTTTCAGCTGGTAGGAAATTTTGAATTTTGCCCGGGTGGCGGCCGAAGCCTACTCTTATCGATTTTAGACCACTAAGGAATCTTTAACGTGCGCAACTTGCACACGGGCCCTCCGAGATTTTTCGCCCTTGTCCGAGAAGACTAGATGTAGATCTTTCCTACCAGAAGATCAGGGGTGTGGCAGAAAGACAGCAGTATGGATGAGCCAAGGAGTAGCAGTAGAAAGGCTGCAGAAAGAGTCAGGAGCCCAGAGGGGGCAAAGGAGGTGATGGGGTGGGGGCAGAAAGTGGAAATGAAAGCAGACAACAGAACATTGCTAGAGAGCAGGAAAGGAGGTGAAAGGAGACAATTTTAGAGAAGAAAAGTTTTCGGTCGCTACCCGGATTCGAACCCGGGACCTTTGAATGAGAGGCCAACACCCTAACCTCTAGGCCACGAGAGCCCCCTGTGTATGGTTTGCCAATTTTTCACCAGCATCTTTGGTGTAGTGGTTAAAATTTTCCATGTGGCTTGCAAAGGACATGAGTTCGATTCCTATGAGCTTTTTAAAAATCAAGTACATGTCGTATCTTTGTCTGTTTGCTTGTATTCCACTCAGCTCAGGTCGCCCTGGCATATTTTGAAGCAGTCGTCTTCCAAATTATTTAAATAGGACGAAAATACAGGACTGAAACACAAAAGAAAACCCGATAAAGGAACAATTTTTACACTTTGTTTTTGATTAAAGCAAGAAGTAAGAGAAGATAAAATATTTTGAGATGAGATGAGATGAGCTTAGGTGAGCTAAGCTGAGGTGGGATGAGATAACAATACACTGAACTCCACAAAGAGACATTTGCTGCATGGCAGATACACAAAACAGAAATGCAGCCGTCAACAAACTCTCTCTCTCTCTCTCTCTGTCTCTCTCTGTCTCTCTCTGTCTCTCTCTCTCTCTCTCTATATATATATATAGATATATAGATAGATAGATATATATATATCTTCCCCCTCTCTCCTCTCTCTCATCACTCTCTTCCACAAACACACACACACACACACACACACACACACATACACACACACACACACATACACACACACACACACACACACACACACACACACACACACTTACACACACACACACACATACACACACAGTCATTGGACGGACATACAAAATAAAGTTCTAAATATAAAGCCTTCAACATTTATTTATTCTGATCAAACATAAATTTTATATACAATAAACGACACATGTTTTATAGTAATATCTCAATTATTGGTCAACGACAAGAAATCATGAAAGACGTTCAACCCCAGTATACAGAGGAGTCTGACTGTGCCGGTATTCACATGTCACATGCATGATACACACTCACACACATTTGCACACACATAATGCGTGTATCAGGCAGCTGCCCAACAAGGAAAGCGTTTGACTGGAACCCACAGGGTAAAAGTAAAAGATCAAGGGGAAGATCACGTGGGCCCTGGAGAAGAGTAACAGAAATTGATGTACAGAAAAGTGGGAAGACATGGAATAGCATCAAGAGGCTAGCCCAGGATAGAGAAAGGTGGAATGCGTTTGATCTTGGCCTACAACGCCCTTACCCAGGGTGAGAAAGGCAATGATGATGATGTATACCAGCGACTGTATGTGTAGTGGTTAAATGCTAGTTTTTAGTAGGGTTTTACGGCGCTCGCTACTGCATAATAAGGTCATAGGAGTGCCAAGAGGTGGATGTCAACAGAAAAGTCCAAACGCCGAATCAGGCTTACTCTGTTCATCTGTTCACCTCTCTAACCTCAACAGCACAAAGTCTGCTTCTACTATCAAGGCACCCGGAAATAACGGGTTACAAGAGTGTGACAAACATACAAACGAAGTAGAGGAAATGACAATAGTAAGGATTAGGAAAGAAAAAGCAGCAGTTCCCTGTTGCAGTTCAGGCACAGTTATGAGCATGACATTGATGAATCAGCCCATTTACAATTCTACTGTGCATAAGAACATGTTAATATCCCCCCTTTGGAAATGGCCTAAAGACTGGGGGGTTAAGTACATATTTAAAGGTTCACACAAATATGTGCAAACACATAACACACACACATATTATATAAATGCAGCAGCAGTAGCAGCAGTAGCAACAGTAGCAGCAGTAGCAGCAGTAGCAGCAGTAGCAGCAGCTGGAGGAGGAGGAGGAGGGGGAGGAGGAGGAGGAGTTATATAGCGCTCTATCCCATACTAGTATTAGGTCTGAGCGCTTTACACCAATCACATAATCATTCACACGAAAAAATATTTCACAGAAACAATAAAAACCAATTCAACCACATAAAGAAGAACTTTCACAACCATAAATAACAATTAAACAAAAGAGTCATGAGCAATCGCTTGAACCTATCAAATTTGTTGTTTCTCTGAGATCCTGAGGCAAGGTGTTCCAGACTTTTGGGCCAAAAAGTGAGAAACTTTTCTCACCAAAAGATCGTAATTTAATTCTAGGGGCTCTGAATTTTGTTGCATCTGTGGATGACCGTAACTGCCGAGATGGAACACACAGTGCTAAAAGCTCAGATAGATAGGATGGGGCTTTATCGTTAACTTCCGTTAAGACATTTAAAACAGATGGTAGAAACGCATTGGATTCGTTTATCAAGAGGAAGCCAATGCATGCAGAGCTTTTAACATTTTTGAAGCAGGATCGTTCTTCTTTTTCTTCAGCACTAGTCTTGCGGTGTTAGCTTGGGCCACTTGCGTTTCCTCATCCGTTCACACGAAATACCAGACAGAACAGAATTACAGTAGTCCAGTTTTGACAAAGCAAGAGAGTACAGAGAGCATGCATGCAACATTGGTTGAAATAAGGTGCTTTATCTTTCTAATTCTCCTGAGATCAAGGTACATACATCGAATAACATGATATACACATAGTAATGTGAACATATACCACTTACATACACACACAAACCCCTCCCCCCACCACACACACACACACAACCCCCCCCCCTCCAAACACACACACACGTGTAAACACCTGCTCACACACACACATACACACACACACACACACATACACACACACACACACACGCGTGTAAACACTTGCTCACACACACACACACACACACACACACACACACACACGCGTGTTAACACTTGCTCACACACACACACACACACACACAGACCAGTGCAAGCACCAACAAAACACGCGCATTTGCACAATTTTACACATTGAAGCTAAATGTACAATCTTTATCATTGAAGAGGCACTATGCTTCAACCCTAGGTCATATAGGGGAGGAGTGGGACACAAGCTGCCAGTACTACACATAATATGGAGATACACGATAAAGTAACTTTTCAACAGGAGAATCAAACACATGTCATCAGGCTGCTGTGAGTGATAGAGTGCACAAACTTTAAAAAACAGGCACTGGGTCTCTTGATTCAGACAGCCCAAAGCAATAATAATATCACCCAAAGAGAAAAGAAATAAAGAAAGACAGTCGCCATAATACAGCAGGAAGAGCAGTAGACGGAAGGCCACAGGTATGCTCTGCAGGTGAACCATCTGAAATTCTCCACTGAAGTATATCTATATTTTTTAAAATAAAGGAACACTACCAGATACTACGCTACCTCAGAATTACAATGTTCTTTTTTGGCTGTTTTAAGTTACTAAGATCAAGAGATTAGAAATCAAATGTTCTATCTGCTCTATCAATATCGTAAAATTATTCTGAGTCAATATCAAAATATTCAAAGGATTACATTAGAAGAGGTCGACATATTGTGAAACTAAAAACTTTTGACGCCAAATTTCCCAAAACTAGGTACATGTACTGAGTAGATAGAACTTTGTAATTATGAGGTAGCTACTAGATGCCAGACTCAAATTTCCAGAACAATAAAACAGAGAAGAAAACGTTTTAATCTTCTTTCCAGTTCCCAGTGTTGTAGACAAAACTGGTACATAGCAGAGATGTTCAGTGAAAGCCAATCATAGGAATTACTGTACCTAAATTTTGTTTTCAAAGGAAATTTCACTGTATCTCACAGCTCATTTTGATCACTAAGACAACAAGGAATTATAATATAGTATGCACAAAGCAAAATCGGTGGGATACAGAAATCTTTTTGTTGTGTTTGAATTTTGCTGCGTCATTTTCAACAAAGAATATATATATATACAAGTTCAATTTTTTTTAAAACAACTCGGAATCTGAAAACCTATAGTGAGTGTTTGCTATGTGCGTGCTAGACAGTAAAAAATGTGAATACTCTACACTGAAAAAAATTTCTGTTTAGTAAGACTTACATAAATTCTGTTTTCTGAAAGGGTCATATGAGCTGTGTGTGAAGGGCCGGTGAGGATAGAAGCCGGTCAACACAGGAGCCCCCGAGCTGCCAGGACATGTGGCTGTACTATAGCGTGTCACTTTTTGCCTCTCAGCGTTGAAACGCATCCCGTGAGAATCAGATTCATTTTGCATGACTTCATTTTTTGATAGTTTACTCAAATCTTCCTCCTCTTCTAAAGTGATTAAATTTCCAACTGAGATCACTTTTTCTGTACCATGAGGATGCGAAATAACAATGGCATACTGCTTGAAAGCTTCTTTAGCCGACACCGGTATAGCGTTCCAGGCTTTGGCGACATCTTCCGCAAAGCCACCGACCTGCTTGTACAACTGTGGGTCATGGAAACAAACCTCTAGCCCAACCAAGTCTTTATTGTCCCGATTTTCTCTTAGCTTCACTCCAAATGCTTTGACTGTTTCACTTCCAAAAGTGAAATACACAGTAGAATTCTCCGCCTCTGTATTGTCCTTCACAACGTGCTGATTAGTATACACGATGACCCCACCGAAAACACCATGATCTGAAGGGGTGTGTGAACATTTACTGACAGGGCAAGGGAATTCGATCCTCTCAACCATACACCACGCATAACCAGTGGCAAATTTCTTCCCTGCTTCTGGTTCACTTTTCACAACCTCTATCTTCACTACAAGTTTTTCATGAGCTTTAATGTAGTCAAAAACAGTTTCTTCTTGAATTTCCAGCTGTAGTTTCGATAACGTGAAGTCCTCAACAGCAGTGAAGTCGGCATGTCCAGGGTTCTTGCCGCATGTACAATTGTCCCATAGTGATCCCAAAATAACTGACTCATCACATTCCAAGATTTCTAACAACTCTAGGGAAGGAAAACAAAATGATCCAAATATAAAATGCATGTATATGGATATATATATATATATATATATATATATATATATATATATATATATATATATATATATATATATACATATATATATATATACACATGTATATATATAAATTATATAATACTAGGAGCAAGGTTTATATTATAAAAGTACAATTTGTGAGGCAGCGTGGTGGAATCAGGCTCTCGTCAATTTTTGAGCATGTAGAGTTATTGGTATCATCTTAAAGCTTGTTCACTTGTCTTTATTTGGAGGGAAAAAATATCCATTTATCTTGAATACAAGTAGAGATATTTGCGAATGAAGGAGGTGGGGGTCGCCTGTTTTCAGAGGTAAAATTAGTGAGAAAATGGCTGCCAAAGAGGAGTTATTTCCTTAGCTTAAGAGTCCGTGGTAACTGAAAAATTTTTATTTTTGGTGCCTTTAATCAACATTTTTAAGAAAAATCCGCCCAGAAATGAGTCCTTTAATGGGCATGAAAGGTGTTGAGCCAAAAAACAAAATTTTGATAAAAATTTACAAACCTGCAAAAAAATGCCAGTTTCTTCAGTTTGATTATTTTGACAAGAGCCTGATTCCTCCATGCAGCCTCACATTTATTATCTGTAAACTGTTATGACTCAGTTATTCTAGAATCCCCCTACCCCACTTCAAAATTGGGAAGAATCAAAAACCATCTACCAAATTTGAATTCTCCCGCTGTCTTTTTGTACCCCTGGGGTATATAGCTGAACAATACATATTTAAACCCTACAAGCTTACAACAGCATTTTACTCAGCAGTGACCAGCAAAAATGTAAAACTGTTGTAATTACTTTGGGACAGGCATAGATTACCATTATGTCATGTACGTGTCTTAGTGAAACCTATACAGATTATTATCATATTATAGTGAAACCGTAAACCACAGGGCGACTCAGGCAAGCGATAACCTATTCCGGTTAACATATTTACCGGTCTTATGCAGAGACGAGTCTGTCTCTGAAATCATCATCATCATCTATCTCCTTTTCCTCCCCTATCATCACCATCATTGTCTACTTCTTCATCATTACATTCTTCCCAGTTGCATGCCTTAGTGACCCCAGTTTACAGAACTTAAAAAGGCTATTATACATATTACAGTGTAACTTCTACAGGTTACAACTGATGTCACAGAGAAATTTATTTAGATCATCATACATCATTGGCAAGCTGTCCAACTGTTCAAATCCCAGAAAGCAAAATTCTTCAGGAGAGAGAAAAAACTTTCATTCTTTAAAAATTTTTTACCTGAATTATGAATCTTTTCTTGCTTTTTTTCAACATGTAGAATTTGGACTTCCACAAAATATTTCTCAAACACACACGACCGATACCACAGATTAAGAAACTCCGATACAAAAATGTTTTTCTAAATTTGGGCTTAGTACATCTCAACGGCTTAGAGTAAGACTGCGCCATACGCCATTTTGAAAAGTGACAAATGACGGAGTCTTACACTGAGCAGTCGATCCAAAGAACTGGCCAAAGATGTCGAATAGAACCCAATCTCCCTCCCGCGACATATACAGTTCGTTACCTCAAAATTACAAGTGTGGGGGGGGGGGGGGGGGGGGGGGGGGGGGATTATGGGAATCTTGTTTTTTTCCCCCCGTTAACAGCTGTTTTCAGATTTACAGTGTTCTGAAAGCAGACTCCACTGTATATAGAGAGTGTCTGTCTGCATTCGTTTAACAATATGACTTACCTCCATTCTCCTTGGCCTCATGTTTACGTTCTGAAATATATTACATGTATATAGTGAGCATTAGCTGATACGACACAGAGGCAACACAAAATAATTCTGAAATAGAAACTCTCCTCAGTAAAGGAAACATAAAATCTAGGCTGCCATGTGGGCAAACATGTTTCAAATCTTTTCTTGAACTCCAGTAGTGTACGGAGCTTTAGAAACTTTCCACTCAGTTTTGTCCATCCAGGTAGAGATAAGCATTCATTATATGGAAGGTCTTACTTATACATCAAATGTCAATATTAAAAGAAGTGTATGCAGTATACCTGTTCTGACAACAAAACAAGAAGGTCTCTGCAGGTCTACAAGCAAATTCAGTGATACTAATATTACTAAGATGTCATAAATTACATAAGAAGCAGATTTTTTATTGTGATGATGATATTGAAATGGAAACAAAAACAATGACAATGATAAAGATGATAATTATTTATGGTAATTATAATAATGATACTACAATGATAAAGATGCAGATGAAAAAGATAACGATAAAGATGACAACAATGATGATGACATTACTGACTCAAGATCAAGAAGGACAATTATGTCTGTACGCAGTTCCTTCTTCTCATCAAATAGTATGGAGGCCAGATCTGTGTTCCTACTGTAGGAATGTTTTGGAATATTGTCTCAAGTCCGGTACATACATGGGGGTAATTATAGAATGTATGCGACCTTATTCAATTCCACACAAGCGCAATGCCTCGTTCTCCAACAAAACAGTAAACAGTAAAATACAGCCCTTTCAGTTAAAGGCAGGAGATGATGCTATCTGCCTTTGGAGTTGCATTCCATTCAGTCCCATCTTACTACAAATTTCCCCTTGAAAGTGGTATCAATCTCTGTAAAAGACCACTTTTTCTGGTGAGGGCACTGCACTAGTTTTGGTTTGTCTTTCTAAATAAATATAAAAACAAATAGAGGCAAACAGAAAGAAAAGAACACCTCCTACATCATGCATAGACAATGTAAAATCCAACAGCGGTCCACGACTTCAAGAAATACTACTGTTTACACATCAAAGCAGAGACTGCCCATGGAAGTAAGAAGCCTGTTATAGCAAGGAATGGGGCACCAACAGATGACCACCACTGTGTTGACAGATGACAGGAGATTTAAATCCTGTTTCTGTTTTTTCTTGGTGTTGAAATATCATTGATGAATTTACTTGTGATTTAACAGTCAACGGTTGTCTGATATGAATAAGATCATTAACATGTCATACCAAAAAATAGACACAAAGCCAGTACTTTCATAGTAGGCAAAGGTTTTGTTTTTTTCAAAATAATTGAACAGGACATGTCCATGTCTTGAGTCCTTTTTTAGAGCATCTGTAAACCCTCAGTGACTCCAGGCCACCCAGAGTGGTCTTACCACTCAAAATATAATCTGGAAGTTGGTCTCTCAAATCTGTGCGATGTAAGTTCTTTGATTACAGTAAGTCTCTCCATAATATACAGTTAAACCGGCAGTATAACCAAGTTTCAAATCCATTGCTGTCATTTGTCAAATATCATCTACCGCCCAACCTCAAGGGAAATGATTTTGCCATGACTAAAAGAGGGAAAATATAATGAGTTCTTTCCCCTCCTCCAAAACGAGATGTCCTTCGGGCTTATCACTGCAAAGCTGTCGAGTGGGTGACATGTGCCAAGAGTAGTTTGTGCCTGTGGCGGTCAGTTCGCTGGTGGTGTTGAGGACAAACTTATATTAGTTAGCTCTCCAAGTTAGTGGATGACTGTTTGAAGGGGCAAAGAGCTCATTATATAGGCATTCATTTTTAAGGCTGTTAGCAGGGCTGTTGTATAGTTTTTTAAGTTTTGGTAGAGGGTTTTATGGCACTCACAACTGCAAATGGTCATATGAGCGCCAAGGGGTGGATGTCAACAGAGAAGTCTTTACAGGGAATCAGACTTACTCTGCTCACTCTCTAGCTTCAACAGCACACAGTCTGCTTCGACTTCCACTATCAAGGCACCCCGCAAATAGCGGGTCACAAGAGTGTGACAAACATACAAAAGAAGTAGAGGAAAATGACGATAGTAAGGATTAGGAAAGAAAAAGCAGCAGTTCCCTGTTGTAGTTCAGGCACAGTTATAAGCATGACATGCCGTTGGATCAGCCCATTTACAATTCTAAAGTGCATTAGAACGATAAATGTTCCCCCTTTGGGAATGGCATAAAGACATTTCAGTCGGTGGCCCCGCCCCAGGGGGGTTGTTGTATAGTTTGTAGTATTTTCTCCCTTTGAATTAAACAGTGCGATGGTCCCTGTCACCAGAACTTGTGAACTCTCTGCAGTCTCCATTGCCGTGCCTTCTTTTTCAGCTGATTGATCAGTTCACACCCTGGACTACAAACACCTGTCATAGCAGTTCACAGATTTTAACCCTTCGAGACCTGACCTCCTGAGGCTATCGTGCCCCTCTGTCCGAGTTCCTGAGTGATACATGTTTTACTAACATTCATATGATCTTCAGAATTACATTTCATATCCCACTCAGGGTAATATCCTCATCATTACCAGCATCTAATTCAGAAAGATCTTCAAAATAATCAACAACGCCTGGTGTAGTACACACAGTTTCCTGTGCACGTTTTGTCTTGGATGGGCCGGGTTGTGGATACAGTCTCACTCACTGCTGTTCCAGTGGTTACGCCTATGGGCAGTTTTACACATCACCTGTGTACCGGTGGCAAGGGATCACAGGGTTACTTGGTCAAACAGAACAAAAACTCGGTGCCGGTCACTTGACAGTCTATTGCCATAATACAGTCTACTGTAAGTTCCCACTTCTGACCACAGTCTATCAAACAATCTAATCGGATAATGCCTTCTACTGCAAGGCCTGCCCAGGGTAATTTTGTACTTTCACTTCTACACCCTGAAGACCTACTTTTAAGAAATCAGGTGGGCCAGATCTCCAGAACCCCCCCCCTCCCACCCCTCCCCAATTTTTCTGAAATTTCTCATTGCGACGATGGAAATGTTGACGTCTCAAATATGATTCTGAGGAAGAAAATGCTGAAAATATTTAATAAATCAATTTCTTGACATGCAATGTCACTCACTTTTTGAACTCTTGATGTTAAAGTTCTTCTTTATTCTTT
The DNA here is from genome assembly GCF_000002075.1 of Aplysia californica. Lineage (NCBI taxonomy): Eukaryota > Metazoa > Mollusca > Gastropoda > Aplysiida > Aplysiidae > Aplysia > Aplysia californica. The sequence goes on from NW_004797659.1 coordinate 505,446, forward strand.
TCCAAACTGACTTCATGTCACCTGAAGAAAAAGTAGAGAGAAATAGGGAGAATTATAAAAAGCAAACATTTGGTTATCTTGATAGGCAAATTATTCACTTCAAATTACAGTCTCATAAATACATTTCTTTCTTGATTGTCATTGCGTAGTACATTTCCCTCATTTATTCTTGGTTAGTGTTAATCAAAGCCAGCTATATATAGCCTATATATGAGGAATTATGTTTGAAGTGGAAGTTTCCTTTCCGATAAACCAGAATATAGGCAGTATATGCTAGACTAAACAATTGTGTTACGGGACGATGGAATCAGGCGCTTGTCAATTTTTGGGGATGTGAAATTATTGGTATAATCTTAAACCTTGTTCCTTTGTCTTGCTTTAGATAAAAATAATACCTGTCTCTTTAAACAGAAGTACATTTGACATTGAAGGAGGTGGGGTCCCCTGGTATCAAAGGTAAAATTTGCGAGAATGGCCACAAATGGTGACTACATTGCTTGAGAGTCCTTGGAAACTAAAATGTATATTTTTGGGGGCCTTTAATCAACGTGTTTCAGTAGAACCCACATGTAAATGAGTTTTAAAATGGACATAAAAGGGGTTGAGCCAAAATGTTTAAATTCAATAAAAAGTACCCTATAGGCGGAAAAATGCTGTTTTCTTTGATTTCACTATTTGACAAGCGCCTGATTTCACCAAACAAGCCTTTAATTTCCCCAGAATGCCCTAACATTTTAAAAAACTTTCCAGCTTGTCCATGCTATACTTTTTGGAATGTTACTGATGATAAGTGATTTGTTACTGAAGCAGACACAGGATACAGTATACATCATATATGGCATGGTGTATCATTATTGGCTGCGTCTATTCGGACACGTATAAAGCTCACGCGTATATATTTGGATACGGGTGTCCTTTATGAATGCGAGTACTGATCATCGTGGGTCTTTTTCTTTTTGAGAATGATGTGCTTAGACTCTTTATTTTTGGACCAATGCATCCGCGCAATTTGAATAAAATTACATTCTATGTTTCTATTTATAGAATGATAAAAACCAATCGTGATTGTTTCGCTTCTTGGCGTAAATCGACATGCAGTACATGTTTTTAAAGAGGGAAAATTGTTCTTTAGAAGAATCATGTCTGTGTTCGAATATAATTTTTTTTTCGTAAGTGTTTTACAGCGCTCGCAACTCCATAAGGTCAAATAGCGCGGGACACATTAAACATTTTCAGTTGGTAGGAAACTTTGAATTTTGCTAAGGTGGTGGCCGAAGCCTACTCTTATCGATTTTAGACCACCAAGGGATCTTATGTGCATAACTTACACACGGGACCTCTGACATTTTTCGTCCTTGTCTGAGAAAGCCAGGTGTAGATCTTCCTACCAGAAGATCAGGGGTGTGGGTGAAAGACTGCAGTAAGATTAAGGAGCCAAAGAGTAGCAGTAGAAAGGCTGCAGAAAGAGTCAGGAGCCCAAAGGAGGGGGCATAGGAGGTGAGGGAGGGGGCAGAAAGTGGAGACGAAAGCAGATGACAGAACATTACTTGGGCTATAGAGCAGGAAAGGAGAAGAAAGGAGACAATTTTAGAGAAGAAAATGTTTCCATCGCTACCCAGATTCGAACCCGGGACCTTTGAATAAGAGGCAAACACCAATAACATCTTGGCCACGCGAGAGCCCCCCATCATCATTAGTACCAACCACTACTATACAACAAGCAGGTTAATATATATCGCCTGGACGCTAAAACAGAGAACAATGCATAAAGATTAAGAAAAAGATCTGGAACATTTTGACAATATATATTATTATATTAAATCTCTCCCTCTTTCTCTTTAAGGAGCACCGGAAAGACATTTTGGGTACCATCTCTAATTTTTATAATGTCGCCCTGCT
>NW_004797659.1:508346-524510 GCF_000002075.1 Aplysia californica
TTCCGTTAAGACAGGTGTCCGTTTTATACAGGTTTCCGTTAAGGCAGGTTTGACTGTATAAAAAAAAATATCACGGTAGCTGAGGCCAACGAATAGGCTACTTAAACGAAGTAAGCCCTCAATATGATCTAAGGCGGAGTACAGGCGGAGTACAAGTTGAACAAGTCTAAGGCGACTTAGGCCAAGGGGTGGTACAAAATGTGATTTATATACACTGTCGACAAGTAAACGGTTATTGAAGATTACCTACAACTCAAGCAAGATCCTTGTCACACCACTGACTAATTTCCGAGTTGATTGATGTCTTTTGAGGACCAAGAAACAGCCGTGTTGACAAAGGCTGACGCCAAGGGGACGGGGAAAGATAAGCTCTCCAACTTTTCACTTCTCAGAACTCTTCGGGCATTCCCGCATTGTCACGTGACATTGTTTTTATTCTTCTCCCTCCGGCTTCATCAAGATGGCTACTCCGCCAATGGAGTATTTGAATACGATGTGGCAATACGTTCCTCAAGGGCATGAAAAGCCCCTAAAGCAAGCCGTATACAACACTGTGGCGAATATATTTATCCTTATAGCTGCTGCAGTACTGGTTGCTGTGTATTTTATCCTTTCTCCCTTTATTCGACCTCTGTACTGGGCTGTGCTATGTGGCACCTTTCTGTATCCATTCAAACGAAGCCTGACGAATGTCCTGAGGAACTGGCTGAGAAGTCTCCAGTCATCAGGAACGCCTTTTGCTTTAGGAGCTGTGGCGTTGCCATTTCAAGTTGCAAACAACATGACTGAGTCTTTGACTAACGGCATATGGGAAAACGTGAAACTCTTAGTTGGTGTTTTCGTAGGCCTGCCACTGATTTATCTCCTCTATCATTTCGCCCCTCTTCGTAATTTATTTTTTGCGGTTCAGTCCATCTTGAGCTTTCTGTATGACTTCCTTGGATACTTCAGTTCTCTTTGGGTAAGTTTATTGGTCACAAGTAAAGGGTCTTGCCTTGTTTTTTTTTAAAATTTGGCTGGTTCCAAAAATTTTGTAGAATGGCTATCATTACTATCAACTATCATGATCATCATCACTTGGGGAGGAATTCCGCTATGAGCGACCAAAGATTAAGACTCGTACGGCACGGTAGAATAGAGGGTTAGAGTTCGGGGTAGGGGTTGGGTCATGGTCATTTACTTAATAAAACCCCTTCATGTAAGGCTAAATTGATATTGAGGGGGCGAAAGTGGAGGAAAGGACGATCCATTGCGTACAACCTGCCTTTACGCTCCGCTAGTTTTGAACGCTTAAAAAATTAAATTGGGTGTTATGTTGACCTCTTTAGCTTTTATGTCATTTAAACATTTATTATAAATAACAGGGACTATAATATTTTTGTTTAGAGGGGCTTTTTTTATTATAATAGAGGATTATTTTAGAAACATTGTCAGATAATACACTCTCCTCTAAGTAAAAGACGAGAGAATGAGACCGAACAGCGACTCAGCTGACATAGGGCGGGATCGTTACTGATTTATCAACAGACGTTTGTAGTTTTAGTGGCAATGAATTACTTGGAACAAGCAATGTGAGGCATTGTGGTGAAATCAGGCGCTCGTCTCAAAATGATGAAATCGAAGAAACAGCCATTTTTCCTCAAGTTTGGCAATTTTCTTTTTCCAATTTTTGTTTTTTGGCTCATCACATTGTATGTCCTTATATAAAAACATATTTTTGTATGAATTTTACTGGAAAATATTGATTAATGGTATCCAAATTTTCAGTTTTCAAGGACAAAACTATAGAACTTACCAAACTTTTACAGCCATTTATTTCTTCGCTAATTTTACCTCTCTGAAACTATGCTACCCCCGCCTCCTTCACTGGCAAATACCTTGACTTTTATTCAAGATAGATGGGTATTTTTTCCATAGAAAGTGAGGCAAATGAATAAGCTTTCAGATGATACCAATAACTCCACTTGACGAAAAAATTGACGATCGCCTGATTCCACTGCGTCGTGACACAATTTATGCTTTCTAGGCTCTATCTTGATTCTAAGTACTTACTTGATGATACAAAAATTTGTGCACCATTATTGCTTATTAAATTTTATATTAAGGCTTTATTTAATGAGATGAAAATATCCATCCACTTCTATCATTTAAACAACAACTTTTGAAACTTACTCAATACAATTATAATTTATTTATCTTAATTACTATTACACAGGTGTGGACTCTCTTCATCTCATACTTCCTGGTGATCGTTTTCTTGTGGACGCCTGAGTCTCAGAAGTGGTTGCATTACCTGACTGTTCCCATCTGGACAGCTCTGCTCCTTCACATCGCCAATGTGGCTGGCTTTTTCCGAGTGCCACTTCTTATCCTTATGGTGATCATCATGGTTGTTGGCTTTGTGGTGGAGATGGGCCAAGCCAAGCAGCAGGGTAAAAGTTTTTGTTTGCATTTTAATTAAGTTTCCTGATAATCATGACATGACATGGGTCTCAATACTCCGCTATTTAGCGGATTTCCGCTACGGCCATGTCCTCCGCTAAACTCTGCTACAGCGAAAGCGGGTCAATCAGAAAGAGAGTTGCTGGGAGCAGAGTGACTGCCAGGCCTCGGGAATTACCCGGGAATTTGATTTAAAAAATCGCCGAGACGCGGGAAAATACATAAAAGATCTCGAATATTATTTGAAAACCAAATCCGATTATAACGTCTTTAAGTTCATTTTTTGCCGGTCGCGATTGTGATGTTAATTCAACTTTTCCCGGTCTGAGAGTACGTTTCACGCGAACAGGCGGCTATGGCGGCAAGCGGAATTGTATGTGACACCGAGGCTCGACCGGAAAATCAAGATCTCAGAAATTTGTCTGTAAAAGTCTGAATACGCAACATTTGTAACATGCAGGTTCTGCATTACAAACGTGGTGTTGCCATGAAAATAATGTTCGTCACTGTGCTGTCACTTGTGGGGGGGGGGGGAGAAAAAGAAAACGTTATACAAACGTCTTGTCGGGCTCATCATTGTGACCGGTCAATGAACCTGCGCGCGTTCTGAGCGCTGTGAAGTACAGGACTCTGGAATGGGGGAAAGATTATTGATTTTTTTTTTAAAGATACACTCGGGGATGGGGGGAGGGCTGGACGCAACACCAGATGACAAAAGAAGAAAAGAAATTGGAAGCAAATTTTAATATTTAGAATTTTGATTACTACTACAGCTCTCTGCAAAGTAAAGTGCGCGTTTGTGCATGCCTTGTGTATAATCGGGATCCGTCATAACTACTTGTAAGCGTGTTAATGAACTTAGGGCAGGGGCCTCAGTGTTCGCGTTTCATTGGAAGGGTGACAGTAAATTATATCTCTATATTTTAGTTTTTTGTTCCAGATTCGCAAATTTTCAGTGTCACTGTATCTTGCCCTCCCACAGTTCTTACACCCCTCACACTGAATAGGTTTACTTGAGCTATTCAAGTTATTACATGTACTCTACTTTGAGTTTGAGCATTAATTTTGTCTTTCACGTATATTATATGAATCATTACACCCAGACTGGTTCATGACAGTCGATATTCTGGTTCTAGGCCTTTTCCCAGGCTCAAAACAAGATTTATTTTTATAGTTTATATAGACGAATATGATGAAGGTAAAATATAAATAAGTCGCACAAGACCACAGTGCGCCTCCACTTTCTGTACGTAATCAAGATTGTAAATATTTGGTAAGTGACTCTAACTTGAAATTATCTTCCAAACCCTCAAACTGGTATGAAATAACCTTCCTTTGATAAATTGATGGTTTTTATTTCAACATTCTATGGTCCAACAGTATAATAATAGTGGGTGTCTCGCGAAAATGGGCTTCTGTCGCGATCACGCGGAAAGTTCCTCCTTTTTAAAAATTCCGAGTTGAGACCCATGCATGATTATATAATGTTCCAGTAGATGCAGTGAAGGATGTGTCGAAGGTAGAGTTTTTGGTCCCCTGTCAGGAAACAGGGTTGAGTGAAAGAAATAAACCCTGATATATAATATATGTGTAACTTTAACACAACTTCACGAGACCAGAACATTTGTTTATTTAAAAAGATTTGTGTTAACAGAAGTTTCAATACATCGAGAATGAAAAAGGGAAGGGATTAGAAGTTCTTAAATGTGGTCAGGAATTTTGTGTTTTAAGACTTCCTATAATTAAACAAAGTCGACTGCATCTCTGGAAAGTAGAGAAAACAAGAGACCCTACTAAGATGAACCAAACTTGTGAATGATCGCCTGGTTTACAGATTTCTTCTAAAATTTTGAAAATAGCGAAATCAAGTAGAGTGCAAAAAAAAACCCAGTGTATTGTAGTCACTGGGATGTGTCCTCGGATACACACAGTAATCCCAGGTAAAAAATAGGGAGATGCACACTTGTATAGTGACCAGAAATGGTATGTGGATTGTCAATGTTCCTATTGTCTAAGCCCTAAGTTCAAAGTTGTCATGCTAAAAGCTTATAGACATTTAATTGGTTTATAATGATGCCCTGTGCATATATACAATTAATATAATATATATATTAGATATGATATATGTTGCTAACCAAATGGTAGAATTCAATATTGGCATCGATGTTCAGTGTTTGACTTACTTTAATCTGTCACTTTTACCCTTTTGGATGTCGCAGGCAGTGTTTGAAAATCCATAATTAGCTAATTTGTATAAAATGTCATTTTAAGTTCAAAGCTTTTAAGTTATATTTAGCATTTTATGTGAACCCACTGAGTAGAATTCCTCATCATTATTCATAATATATTGATTTTTCTTCCCTTGCTGTGTCTAGCTGGTGACTCACAGATGAAGTCATCATCCTCTTTCTACTCAACCTTTTGCTCTGTTTTGGGATTTCCCACTGACTCAGCCAGTGAAGGTGAAGATTCATCACAGGTAATTATTCTGAATGACTGCAAGAGTTACTACTTTTGTCTTGGGTTTTTTTTTCCATGCGTTGCTTGGCTGCAAATCTGTGCACTTGAGTAAAGTTTATATAACAACTATTTTTAAACAGAGTGAGTGGTTTGTTTGAGGGTGCCATCTGTAGGTCCTACTTTTGTTTCTCTCTCTGTTATATATATTATGTATATTATATATATATATATATATATATATATATATATATAGAGAGAGAGAGAGAGAGAGAGAGAGAGAGAGAGAGAGAGAGATATATATATATATATATATATATATAGATATGTATGTCTAACTTGGTTTATCCCAGAACCAAACAACCGTTATTTTGTCAGTGTGCTTCTCCTTACTCAAACAGTAAAAGATGACTGACTGTTTGTGTTGTGCAGTGCAGCTAAACTTACAAGTCTTCATACTTGGGCACACACTATCAGTCCAGATGTTCCAGCAGCTTCCCCCCCCCCCCCCCCAGGGCAGCGCCCCTGACTTAAGTGTCTTTTAAGCCATTCCCAAAGGGGGGGGGGGGTATTGACATGTTTTTATGCTCAGTAGAATTGTAAATGGGCTGATTTATCAATATCATGCTCATACTGTGCCGGAATACCATAGGGGGGACTGCTGCTTTTTCTTTCCTCATCCTTACTATCATCATTTTTCCTCTACTTCTTTTGTATGTTTATCACTCTCTTGTGAACTGATATTTCCGGGGTGCCTTGATAGTTGAAGCAGACCTTGTGCTGTTGAGGTCAGAGAGATGAGCAGAGTAAGCCTGATTCCTCATTTGAACTTCTCTGTTGACTTCCACCCCTTGGCACTCGTATGACCTTATGCAGTTGCGAGGGCCAAAAAAACCTTACTAAAACAAACAAACAAACAAGATGTGGTGTAGTGGATAGGCGCTTAGTCATCATATGCAAGATACCTGAGTTTGATATCCAAGTGCGAAAAATTATCGAGTATCTTAGTCTCTCTACATTTGAAAGGTTGTATCCTCTCAACCTGGGTTCTTTGTCAAAGTCCACCTCCTAAATAATCTAAATTCTCTCAGTGGGGGCAGGGCGTAAAAACTCTTTCTGAACATTTTTTTAAAAAAAACGTCCTGACCTTTTTGTGTATTCCAAACAATACGTGACTGGTTGCTCCGTGAAGGTCACCGTTTGTTCTGATGCAGGAACCAAGCTCATTTTTATATGAATCCGTGAAATCATGAGAATGTCACATGTGGGTTCAATTGTTGGACAAAGAAAAAAGTTTTGAATTTTGGAATTGTTTTTTTAACTCTTTAATGACCCTGTCCATAGTGGCCACATTTCTTTTATGTTCACTTTTCTCTGTGATCTTGAGGGTCCATTATGGACAGGTTCGACAGGATATAAGATGATGAACTGTACAAAAGAACTTGCTTCAGACTAGGAGGGTGAAAAACTCACACAGAAGTGAAGAGTTGTATTGTTATTCAGAAGCACTTACAGTGGAGTCCGCTGAAGCCAAACACAGTTAATTCGAAAAGAGTGATAAAAGGTACCGAAAGAAAATAAAATCCATAATTTTAAAATTCAGTATTTGAGCAATCTCAGGAAATCAAAAACATAGCTGAACCAAAGAAAGTCTGGCTGTCCCGCAGATTTTAATTTTTAAGCGGACTCCTTTGCACGTGAAAATGTCAAATGTTGCGTAAAATGTTCCGTCGAGTTCTCCTTTTGTCTGTTCCTGACTGAGGAACCAGGAGCTGTGGTGTAAGGGTTGGACTCTTCTCCTCCTATACAGAGGACATGGGTTCAATAGGGAGCTTTTTTTTGTTAAACGAGTACCTCCATCTGTCTGCAGGTGGAGATTTTATCCCTTTCGGCCTGGGTTGACAGTGATGGGTAGAGATAAAGAATCTTGCATCTTCAACAATCTAAATTGTGTCAAAGGGGCAGTAAAACACTTACAATATACAGTATTGAAGCAGCCTGCTTCCTAAACAGTCCACACTTTGTCAATAGGGGCGTGAAACATTTAAAATTACTTTTTTTTTTCCAGGCTGCAGAAGCCCCATCGGATGCCCCTCAGTCGGCCACGTTGGAGGAAAGTCCAATTGTCCGCCCGCCACCTTCGGAAGTCCGCAAACCTGGGAGTCTGAGTCTAGACACGGAGAGAACACCAGTATCCACACAACAGGTGAGATATTGTGTAGCAATATGCCAAAATGAGTCATATCATGGCTGCAGGACTCTATAACTAACCCAGAAAATCTGAGGCATGCCGGGCTCAAGCCTTAAGGAAATAGATACATCGCGCTTATAGGTGAAGTTTTTACTATTTATAAATGAAATAATAAAAGACAAGTTATAGTTAATGAATATACGACATCAATAGAAAATCTACAAATTGGACCCTAAAATTTTTTGACACTATCTCCATTTATGGAATGCGAGAAGTAACTCATTTTGTCAGGACGCCTCATAAATGCTTTTTGGGTTGGATTTTTTCCTCCTGAATTCTGACTGACATCACATAACACATCCTTTTAATAACTTTCAGCGAGATAAATCTCTCCAGATAATCACAACAACATTTGTTTAGTTGTTTAGTTTCATTATGCAACAACCTGGCTGCTAGGGTTAAATAAAATTTGTTTGCATAGTTTTTGGGTTAGCTGATCTTATCACAAAGGTGATAATAATATGCTTTCATCTGCAGTCCATTCCATTACAGAAGAATAAAAAGACTCCAGCTCCACACCGGAACAAGATTGAAAAGGGGTCTGGTTTACTGCCTAGTAATTGTATTGAAAAAATGTAGGTACATGAACATGAGTGTGGTTTTATTATCTTGTGACTGTGTAGAGAAAAATTAATGTTTATAGAAACATAAATATAAAGTTTGGTTTCACTATCTTGTAATTGTGGAGAAAGATAATTATATAGAAACATGAATAAGAATGTGGTATTCTTCTCTTGTAACTTCAGAAAAAGCCTGAGAGACCGGGAGATGGGGAGCAGGGAGACGGAGCTGAGGAGCCGGCCCCGGGGCCTGTGACCAACCAGTACTTCATGGCTGTCATCTGGGGTCATGTGATTGTCCGCATCTGGATGCACGCCTGGCTGATCCTGTTGCTGTTCCTGCTGCCCGTTCTCCACTATGCGGGGAAAAAGATCAGTGAGTTTATCAAATAGAGATCATGCCTCTTTTCCCCAATTGCTTGACAGAATTTTGGCTTGTGTTTGTGGCTTTAGGGGACCTTGTCGGAAGCTGCTGAAAGTTATTATGTGATATTGTTATAATAAATGTAAAATTTAGTTTGTATTGAAAATTAAGTTTTTAAAAAAACTTTTAATGATAAGAAAAAGAACTTCAAAATTTATTGGATGTAAATTGACTTCAGCAGTGGTGTTTGTATACTTTTTCTATCATTGTCTTCACAAAGAGGTGTAGTGTACTTGGAAATTGTCCTCTAGGGTTGTGCTGACATGAATGAAATATCTTGCTTACTCTGATGAGTGAGTTAATCTTTTATTTTTCCCCAAATCTTTTGGGTGTTATCATTTTCTTATTTTGAAGTTTTGTGTGTCCATCTTTTTCATTATTCAATTTTTTTTACAGTTAATTCTTACATAATCCATTTTTTTATTGGGGGGGGGGGGGGGGGGGGAGGGATTTTGTTTTTTATTACATTCCTTTTTTTGTTGTTGTTGTGAGTTTACCTTTTATTTGATCCCAATTTTTTTTTTTTGCGAGTTATTCATCTTTTTCACCTTTTCCCAAATTTTTGTGAGTTCATTTTAAAAGTTTTTTGGGGGGGTTTTATGTATCTTATTTTCTTGGTAAGTTCATAGTTTTTGTTAATCCAATTTTTTAGGAGGTAAATTAATGGGGGGTTTTCATGTAATCTTCTCCTCAGTTCAACAGTTCAGCTCGGGGGGTATGTTCCACGAGAAGGCTGAGAGCACAAAGAGCTCGGCTCGTCAATGGCTGGATTCTCGCAAAGACCTTCTCATGCCTCGAGGTCTAAGGGGTTTGGGCCGACTCGCCCTCAAGGGAGATCAGAAGGTAAATTTGTCTGTCTTGTTCCTTTTAGCTGAGTGCCATAGTGAAGTGAATAGAATTTATGGTAATTACATGTGAGGCATCGTGGTGAAATCAGGCGCTCGCCAAATTAATGATATCCAAGAAATCGCCATTTTTCGGCCAGTTTGGACTTTTTTTTCTTCTAATTTTTGTGTTTTGGCTCAACACCTTGTATGTCCATTCCAGAAGACTTCTATGTGTGGATTTTATGGAAAAACATTGATTAAAGACACCAAAATTATATTTTGCAGTTTCCTAGGACACTTAAGCTATGGAAGTCACCAAACTTTGGTGGCCATTTTCTCGCTAATTTTACTTCTGAAACCAACTGACCCCACCCCCTTTAATGGCAAATATCTCGACTTCTTTTCAAGATAAATGGATATATTTTTCATCAAAAGCGAGACAAATGAATGACCTTTAGGACGATGTAAATAACTCCGTATGCCAAAAATTTGACGAGCGCCTGGTTCCACTGCGTCGTGACACAATGTTAAATTTATCTCCTGTAAGGATGGTGCTTGATGCTAATAGTCCTATATACACATTGTGCATTCTGTAAAGTTTGTCTGGTTCTGTTAACTTTGTCTATTCTGATAGCTTTTGCAGTGTACTTTGTTAACTTTGTCAATTTTGATAGCTTTAGTTGTATATTTTGCTATTTATCTATTCTGTTAGCTTTTGTTGTTTAGTTTACTAACTTTTGTCTATTCCTTCAGCTTTGTAGTGCATTTTGTTGATTTTGTTTATTTTGCTAACTTTGTTTTTTCTATCCTGTTTACCTTGCGTATTCTGTTGCAGATGATTTCAGTTTTGGAGCAAGGCCTGGACAATGCCACGAGCATTCTCTTCATCCTCATGCTGCTGGTTGGGACTTTTCTGTTCACCATCATCGGTGCCGTGCAGGTGAGCGCTGGGCTCCTCATACATTTTCCCACCCTTTTAAACTGGCTACTACTTCGGTTGGAAGGAATAATTGGTTGGATATGATATGATATCCCTTTAAACATGGGTTTGTTTGTTTGTTTGTTTTTATTATGCTATTTGGGACTTATTTCTTTGTTTTCTTTGTTAAGACATTATTTTTTTTTAAGGTTCAGTGGAACCTGTTGTATTGGCCCATCTGTGTTAGACAACCATGTGTACAAACAGCCCCCTCCCACTTCCCTTTTGGCATTTTATATATTAAGATGACACTGTAGAATCTGCCTTCCTGTTTAAGACAACCACTTTTCTCCCTGACGATGGGGGGGGGGGGGGCTGTATTTGACAATTTAAACTGGTACGCTATTTTTCTTTTTAGATTGGGTGCCCGTTATTACATTGTGTTCCATTTCAGTTTTCCTCTGAATAATATTGATTTGAAGACTTGTTTGTTTCATGCGGTACCCAAATTAAGCTACATTTGACTAGCGTGCAACTGGTGCCTGTGGTGTAATAGTTAAGCTCTTTGCCACTGTGTGCTGAAGGTGTGACTTCGATTCCAGTGTGGGGAGATATTTTTGGTCTAGTATCTCTTCTCTGCTGGGATGTAGTATTTCATTCAGCACGAGTTGACCTTGACAGGCTGGGTGGAAGCACCCAATCTCCTAAATTATGTAAATTGCATAAATCAGGGTGTATTACAGTGGTAGTTCCTTTTACAACTTTCATGTACTATTTTTGTGATTTTTGTGTCAGAGATATTTTACCTAATGAACTTCATTCATTCTTTTTGAAGATTTATTCACTCATTCATTCACTTGTAAATTTCTTATCCGCCTTCATTTGTTCATTCTTTTATTTGTCTATGTAAATTCATTTGTTTGTTTTGTTGTTTGCCTCATTTTGTTTTTATGGGTGTGGATTTTTTAAAATGCATTTTTTAAAAATAATTTATTTGTTTATCCATTCTTTCATTTTTATCAGATCCAGAAAGAGAGCATGTACATGGTGACCTCTGCCCAGAACATTTTGAACAATACTGTCAACTCTGACATGGCACAGTGAGTTTTGGGGGGGGGTTTTCTTTTCATTTTGACAGCACTTTAATTTTAGGGCCAATTTTTTCACTTGATGTAGTGATTGTATGATTGTTATTTTCACAGTGGAAGAAATCTTGAAAGCTTATTAGTTTTTAAGTTGTTGCTTCAAATAATATTATTTTTTTCTCCAAGAGATTTGCAGAGTATTTTTTATGATCTCATGATTTTTGTTGTGGCAGAAGAGAACAGTTTTTGGTGGATTTCTGTGAGAGAGAGGAGGGGCGAATATATTCAAGTGTAGCAGCACAGTATTCTTCTTCTGATTTGCAAGTTGATGATTTTGGTGCAAATGGTGTAGTCCATCACTGCGGACCTGCGGTGCTGATGATGGGTAAGAGTCACCATGTGACTGGGTATTACAAATTATTGTTGATAGCAGCTGTGTTTAGTAATTGAATTATCTTTTTCTGTTTTGGGAGTGAGGGTTTGCAACTCTTCTTTATCTTTCCTGTGGGTCACATGCTCTGCTTTCAGAATGACCTGTTTGTTTCCTGTAAGGCCTTTATTGCAAGAACCCCCCTTCCCCTTCAGTTTGGTCATTGGTCATTATAAAGGTCTAGTTGTGTTTAAGAGATGTACTACTTCAGAATGGCCAGAATTAGCTGTAAAACAAAGAGCCTGTCAATGAGGTGTGTCAGATTCTCCACACAAGAAAAACCCTGCTGAACAAAAGGTAAAGTAGAGAAGTACAATATTTTGGTCATATAAAACACCACCAGACCATTGTGAATTAGGTGTTCGAAGGAAAGATGTGGGGCAGGAGAGCTAGGGGAAGACAAAGAGTAACATGAACAGACAACGTTAAGACACAGACTGGCCTGGGTATGGCAGAATGTGGAACCGCAGCTGAGGGCTGTGAGCACTGGAGGGTCCTTACAAGTCGAGGGTTTTTTTATTGTTTATTTCTCAGGTGTCTTTGCAAGTGTAAATTCCACACTAATAAGTCCATGAAAATCAATGCTTGCATCATGCATTGTTTTGAAGGAAAATTATTGGTTTTTATTGTTTGTTTGTTGTTTTTGATCAGGTGGATGCCAGGAGCGGATGAGATGCGCAGCACGATGGATGAGGTTCTGCACAAGACTCATGAGTATGGGAGAAACTTCATTGCATCCAAGGTACTCTATGGCGGATCATCATCATTACCTTTTACGCCTTGAATCAGGATAAAGGCCAAAGTCAAATACTTCTGAGTTTCTCTCTCTTGGGATAGCCTCTTTTTTCCCATGTCTTTCCTCTTTTCTGTACCTTCTGTCAACTGGAGCTTTCTGGGAGACGACAAGACCTAATCATCTTTAGTTGCTTCATATGCCATGCAGTATTATTGCAGGAGTTATTCTTTACTCCCGTTAGTAAAACCATGAAGACCCCCTCCCCCCCAACAGGGCTGAAACGGCAGATGTCAGAGGGCATTTGCAGTAATTTTTAAAAAAACTGCTGTGCTTTTTGTTGACGTATGACATAAAATAGTGATTTTTGCCATTTTTAATGGCATGAATTCAGGTCATTCATATTATGTTAAAAGAGTCATTACTGCATTGGAACACGTACCATTAGTCGACTCAAATAGCAATTTAAAATAATTATGAACAATTAAATTGGCAATCTTTCCCTCTCTCTCTCTTTCTCTTTCACCTGCCCCCCCCCCCCCCCCTTCTATCCCGGACAGGGACACACACAAACACACACACACACACACACACTCTCACACACACACACACTCACTCTTGCTATTTGATTTATTTCCAGGTCAAAGAGTTTGTGGACGGAAGCGAAGAGGAACAGGACAATCTGGTGAACCAGGTCCTGGAGGTGTGGGACACTGTCTACGAATCCATGCTGTCCTCGGAGGACAAGACCTCAGATCAAGTGGTCAGTTCAGTGGGCAATTTTTGAGGTGTTTTGGGTGGTCATTCGTCTTGTTGAGGAATCCAATAAGATATTTTTGACGAAGATGTTGGATATAAAGAGTAGAAACTGTGATTGTTGCAAAGGATGAGTCGATCGTTTTTTACTCTGCTGTTGGTGATATTTCCATAAAAAATTGTGAAAAGCTGTAGCTTTACAGAGTGATGTGTGTTGAGGCAGGGAGTAGAATTGAGGATTATTCCAATGGATGAGTCAACCTTGTAGTTAAGGAATGAAAAAAATGTCCATATCAACACTGTCTGGCGACTATAAAAAGTCAGGACTATTATTTTTTTGGGAGTGATGTGTGTGAAGTACATGGAGAAGAAAGGACGATTGCTCAGGAAGATGTGTCACATCTTTTGTAAGCTTACACAGTCTTGTCTGGACATGATGAATCTGGGTTGTTAATGGAAAGGATTTGTGCTGAGTGGTATGTCAGATATTGAGGGCAAAAAAAGACTTGTTACACTCTGTAGTTGCTAATTTACTTTACTTTGATTATTCACAAATTATGAAGGGAAAATGTTTTTGTTTTTTTCTTTTTAGTTCACTGTATATTGTGTTAGCTAGTTTACTTTTGTTGTTGCTATTTAAAGATAAAATTTTTTAAAGAAAAATGTTTTGCTTTGCCATACATTGTATTTGCTTATTTTCTTTGTCATCAACTCTGCCAGAACAAAACGTCCAAGGTGGATCCGGTGACCTCCAACATGGACAACCTGTGGCAGATGTTGAGCCAGGGCAGCGGAATGTTCCAGATCAGCAACATCGTGGAGTTTGTCAAGGAAAACCTCGGCATGTTCATGTCGGTCAGTGGCTCCAGCCTATCTCACTGCTAACCTGTCTCTTTGTGCGGCCTCATCATAGACAATTTTCCAAAAACTTTTATTCAAAATTTATCCTTCCTCAAAGTTGTTCTCTCACATCCTAACCCCCCCTTCCATTTCAGTTTTCCTCTGAATAATATTGATTTGAAGACTTGTTTGTTTCATGCGGTACCCAAATTAAGCTACATTTGACTAGCGTGCAACTGGTGCCTGTGGTGTAATAGTTAAGCTCTTTGCCACTGTGTGCTGAAGGTGTGACTTCGATTCCAGTGTGGGGAGATATTTTTGGTCTAGTATCTCTTCTCTGCTGGGATGTAGTATTTCATTCAGCACGAGTTGACCTTGACAGGCTGGGTGGAAGCACCCAATCTCCTAAATTATGTAAATTGCATAAATCAGGGTGTATTACAGTGGTAGTTCCTTTTACAACTTTCATGTACTATTTTTGTGATTTTTGTGTCAGAGATATTTTACCTAATGAACTTCATTCATTCTTTTTGAAGATTTATTCACTCATTCATTCACTTGTAAATTTCTTATCCGCCTTCATTTGTTCATTCTTTTATTTGTCTATGTAAATTCATTTGTTTGTTTTGTTGTTTGCCTCATTTTGTTTTTATGGGTGTGGATTTTTTAAAATGCATTTTTTAAAAATAATTTATTTGTTTATCCATTCTTTCATTTTTATCAGATCCAGAAAGAGAGCATGTACATGGTGACCTCTGCCCAGAACATTTTGAACAATACTGTCAACTCTGACATGGCACAGTGAGTTTTGGGGGGGGGTTTTCTTTTCATTTTGACAGCACTTTAATTTTAGGGCCAATTTTTTCACTTGATGTAGTGATTGTATGATTGTTATTTTCACAGTGGAAGAAATCTTGAAAGCTTATTAGTTTTTAAGTTGTTGCTTCAAATAATATTATTTTTTTCTCCAAGAGATTTGCAGAGTATTTTTTATGATCTCATGATTTTTGTTGTGGCAGAAGAGAACAGTTTTTGGTGGATTTCTGTGAGAGAGAGGAGGGGCGAATATATTCAAGTGTAGCAGCACAGTATTCTTCTTCTGATTTGCAAGTTGATGATTTTGGTGCAAATGGTGTAGTCCATCACTGCGGACCTGCGGTGCTGATGATGGGTAAGAGTCACCATGTGACTGGGTATTACAAATTATTGTTGATAGCAGCTGTGTTTAGTAATTGAATTATCTTTTTCTGTTTTGGGAGTGAGGGTTTGCAACTCTTCTTTATCTTTCCTGTGGGTCACATGCTCTGCTTTCAGAATGACCTGTTTGTTTCCTGTAAGGCCTTTATTGCAAGAACCCCCCTTCCCCTTCAGTTTGGTCATTGGTCATTATAAAGGTCTAGTTGTGTTTAAGAGATGTCCTACTTCAGAATGGCCAGAATTAGCTGTAAAACAAAGAGCCTGTCAATGAGGTGTGTCAGATTCTCCACACAAGAAAAACCCTGCTGAACAAAAGGTAAAGTAGAGAAGTACAATATTTTGGTCATATAAAACACCACCAGACCATTGTGAATTAGGTGTTCGAAGGAAAGATGTGGGGCAGGAGAGCTAGGGGAAGACAAAGAGTAACATGAACAGACAACGTTAAGACACAGACTGGCCTGGGTATGGCAGAATGTGGAACCGCAGCTGAGGGCTGTGAGCACTGGAGGGTCCTTACAAGTCGAGGGTTTTTTTATTGTTTATTTCTCAGGTGTCTTTGCAAGTGTAAATTCCACACTAATAAGTCCATGAAAATCAATGCTTGCATCATGCATTGTTTTGAAGGAAAATTATTGGTTTTTATTGTTTGTTTGTTGTTTTTGATCAGGTGGATGCCAGGAGCGGATGAGATGCGCAGCACGATGGATGAGGTTCTGCACAAGACTCATGAGTATGGGAGAAACTTCATTGCATCCAAGGTACTCTATGGCGGATCATCATCATTACCTTTTACGCCTTGAATCAGGATAAAGGCCAAAGTCAAATACTTCTGAGTTTCTCTCTCTTGGGATAGCCTCTTTTTTCCCATGTCTTTCCTCTTTTCTGTACCTTCTGTCAACTGGAGCTTTCTGGGAGACGACAAGACCTAATCATCTTTAGTTGCTTCATATGCCATGCAGTATTATTGCAGGAGTTATTCTTTACTCCCGTTAGTAAAACCATGAAGACCCCCTCCCCCCCAACAGGGCTGAAACGGCAGATGTCAGAGGGCATTTGCAGTAATTTTTAAAAAAACTGCTGTGCTTTTTGTTGACGTATGACATAAAATAGTGATTTTTGCCATTTTTAATGGCATGAATTCAGGTCATTCATATTATGTTAAAAGAGTCATTACTGCATTGGAACACGTACCATTAGTCGACTCAAATAGCAATTTAAAATAATTATGAACAATTAAATT
>NW_004797659.1:524610-536009 GCF_000002075.1 Aplysia californica
CCCCCCTTTTTTTTTTTAAAGGAGAATGTCAGTGAGTCTAGGCTTTTGAGTGTAGATGTGTCTGTGTGTGTGTTGGTCTCACAATATGTTCTTTTGTCATTTGATCTGTTGGTTAAGTTTTGAGTAGTAATTCTGCGTTGCACAGCATGCTTAGCCTTCTGGGGATTAGGTGCCATATAGATTCCAATTTTTGTTACTATGTTTATTGTTATTATTTATATTATTATTATTATTTTTACTACTATTGTTGTTGATATATTATTACTATTATTATGAACAAGTTTACTGAACTTCTCTCCTTTGAAACATCTATCTTCCTTATCTCTCCTCCTCCTTCTTTTTTGAGTTTTCACTCTCTTGTAATACCTCTAATCTTCAGTACTGATATGACCTAATTGTGTTGCAAGTGCAGTGAAACACTTACTATAACATTACTGGACTCTGGTGTGTGTTCCCAGATCATCTTCCTGACCACACTGTTCTACCTGTTGGCCTCCAGTGGAAACATGTACAAACCTGCCGAGGTCTTCTCCAACATGAGCCCGGGCTCCACTGGCAGCAGGCTGGGTCAAGCTTTCGAAGAAGCAATCAGGTACGTGGTAACTAACAAGCTTAACTCTCCTGATGTGTGCGATGAAGTATTGTTTTATTTTTCAGACTTTTTAGAGTTCAGTTTTCACTGCTGGCCTCCTATTTAAAAAAAAAAAATGATGTATTAACTCATTGCTGACGCCCTGTAAGAATATTCGTATCCAGGCAGCCACCAGACTACGAGAAAATCCGAATCCCTTTTTGTCTCTATAAAACTTTCACCAGTCCATTATTTCCAAGTTTAAAAAAAACTATTCATGAGTTACCATTCTTGTATTTCCGTATGCTTATTGTCCGCTAATTTTGTAACTGTTTGGAGGGAAAGTTATTGCAATTTTAGTGTGGGTACCTTAATTTTTTAGCGTTGCTGGAGGCTGCCCAGGTGGGTGTGTCTGCTCAGGGAGGCAACTCAGGTGGAAGTGGGTTAAACAAATTAAAAGATTGAAGTACTGACAACAGCGGATTAATCGACAGCCTCAACAAAGGTCATACAATATGTTTGTGCTGATTGTTGTTAGGTTACTCCTTCATGTCAGTCTTAAGATAATTACAAATATACCTTAATTAATGTGAATGAGCCGGTTGTGTGAACTAGATGTTACACTCATAAGAAAGCGAAAATAAATTTCTGCTTGTCAGAAAAATGTGTGAAAGATTTGTTTGTATGTATTTCCTCAGTGGTGTGTTCATGGCCTCATTGAAGATGGCTTTCTTCTACGGCTTGTATACCTGGCTCATCCACCTCATCTTTGGCCTGGATGTTGTGTTCATTCCATCAGGTAAAGCAACACTATTTCACTGGTGTTGGGCATAAACAGACCAAATCCAAGACTCTCCTATATTTCTTTAAAAGAATGTTTATACTTGTGTTTCCTTTGTTTCCTTCATTAGACCTTCAGCAAAGTATGCTAATATCTTGTTGGAGTCAACTCTTCATACCCCTATCATGCACTTGTATGAAACCTTGGTGACTAAATATTTAAGGTTGCTTTCTTTCTTCTTTTTTTTTTTCTTGATGACTTAATTTGCATGAACTTTTGCCCAACCCCTTTGATTTATTTTGTTTTTTGCAAGATG
This sequence comes from Aplysia californica, assembly GCF_000002075.1. NCBI lineage: Eukaryota > Metazoa > Mollusca > Gastropoda > Aplysiida > Aplysiidae > Aplysia > Aplysia californica. Next base: position 526,279 of record NW_004797659.1, read on the forward strand.
GTTCATTCTTTTAAAAAAAGTCTCGAATATTAGTCAGCATTTTTGTAGATGTCTTTTAGAACAATCCTTGCTCCCCTTTAGATGCTGAATATGTCATGCCTTTAAAAAAAGTATTGGAACACACTGTAACATAGATATTGTCAACTGTGTTTTTAGGGGATTTTGTTTTGTGTTTCATATAAAGGAGTCTTTGGTTTTGGTAAATCTCTCTTTGTGATTATCCACATTTGTTTGTCATTTTGTTTTCATTTTTGTTTTTTAAAATGTATTTGATTTTATCATCTGTCAGCTCTGGCGGCCCTGTTTGCTGCCATTCCCTTCCTTGGCCCGTACTGGGCTGCCATCCCCGCTGTCATCGAACTGTGGCTGGTTCAAGGTCAAGGTCTTAACGCACTGCTATTGTTCATTGCACACATGGTCCCATCCTACGTTGTGGACACGGCTATCTACAGTGAGATCAAAGGGTGAGTAGCTTTTCGTTGTACTTTCGCGACAAAATTTCTACATATGTGGTATGCCGGGGTCTCTGGATCTTTCCCATGAAACATCTACCGTCCTTATCTCTTCTTTTTTGTTTGTGTGTTACTTTGTAGTAACACCTCTTATCTTCAGCATGTATATCTTGAGCGAGGTTAATGTTTGTTGATTTTTTTTCTCTCCTATTTCTCAACTGTAAAGCGCAGAGAGCGTGGATATGCGCTATTAAATGCAGTTATTATTATTGTTATTGTTGTTATTATAATTATTATTTTTTAAAGTAATGTTGTTATTATTGTAAATATTATTACAATTTTAATTTTGATTATTTTTATTATCTGTCAGGGGCCACCCGTACGTCACTGGCTTGGCCATCGCGGGCGGGATGTACTGCATGGGCCTGGAGGGGGCTATCATCGGCCCCATCATCCTGTGCTGTCTCATCGTGGTGGTGAATATGTACAGCGGACTGCTGCGTAACGAACCCAGCACTCCCACTCCGGGTGAGTCAAGTGCATACGCGTACGCACACACGTACCCATGCACACACAGACACGCGAACACACACACACATACACAGACATAAGTACACTCTCGTATTTAGACACACACGCACATTCACACGCACGCACGCACACACACACACACACACACACACACACACACACACACACACACACAGACAGACATAAGTACTCTCACATATTCAGACACGCACGCTTACACATTAACATACACACACACACACACACACAAACACATATACACACACATAAACAAACACACACACCAAACACACACATATACACATACCCACACACATGAACACGAAAACATATTCAAAACACACAATTATAATTGACACTCATAAAAGCGCACAAACTCATGCAAACCCACTCATCTCATCATATAGTCTTATCTATCTTTCTTATACAAATGCACCCACATGTGGTTTTTTTCTATATTCTTCTTCTTCTATATTATTGGGTTTTTTCTATATCAGTTGTCCACCTTTGTAAGACGACCAGTGTTCCCCCTGACAATGGATGGCCACCTTGGAAAGTTTTGACTGTATTTGTAATTGCTAATCTATGAGTGCATTTTTGTAGTCATGATTTTAGCAATATTGTGAGGGAGGAGGGGCCCTTTTTTGCAGTTTTCGTTTTCATTATGTTTGTTCATTTGTAAACAAGTAATAAGACTGTGTCAGATTTGTTTAAAGCGTTCTTTCTTTATGTTTATTTATTTGTGAACACACAATAAGACTGTCAGATTTTTCTCTGTTTTGTTTATGTCAGCTTGTTTGGTTTTTAGAACAAATAGTAAGGTAATGTTGGATAATAACTATATCCTGTGTGTGGGTGGTTCGCAGGTACTCTGGTGTGGTTTGCTCCTTCTTTCCTATCAAACATCTATCTTCCTTTTTTTCTCCTCCTTTTTTGTGTATGTTACTCTCTTGTAACACCTCTGATCGTTTGCACTTATATGACCTTATTGTGTTACAAGTGCTGTAAAACTCTAACTAAAACTAAAATAAGATGATGTTGGATAATAACATCATCCTGTGTTGCTTTGCCATTAGGGACAAAGTCCAAACCTAAGGCGGGTAGGTACATGGTTGTTACTGCGAGGAGTTTCTAACTTTTCCTGCCCTCTTTAATCGCATGACGTATTTTAACGGAGTATTATTCTATATAACTTTTTACATTAGGTGCTTCAAGCTTTGACCTCAATCTATGAGTGTGGAGTGGCAGCATGGGAAGTTCTCAAATTTGTATGACTCGAGTGTCAATGCAATTTTTTTTTCGTGGAATTGTGACTCTTTCACTTCCATCTCTTCTCCCTTCGTCCAGTTTTAGTCAAAGGATTTTTTTTTTAAAATTTTTTAAACAGCAACCAGCATAAATGTCTATTTCTCTTTCTCTTGTTGCAATTTGTTGCCTCTGACATTCATAATGAGAGTAGTTGGATTGTGCCACTGGTAGATTTTACATCTTTTTCCTCTCCTACTTTGTGTCTGTCTGTCTGTTCTACTTTTTGTGGACATTATTTGTCTGCTATTGCATCACTGTGCTTTTCTTTACTCAAATGAACTTTCATAATCTTGTGATGGGCAGAGCAAGTGCCTTATAGCAGTCGGATGGTTTCGCACCTCTTGGAATGTTATGTGAAGTTTGACAGTCTATGGTGGACATATACAGTGGAATATTATGTTTCATGACAATGCGAATTGTGAAAAGATGAGCCTTTCCACAGCAATGACAATATTGTAAATAGTTTTTGTAGTGCCTAATTGCATTTGTGTCCTCACAAAGTTAGCGGCCTGGCTCTAGATACTCTGCTCTGTAAGTTTCTGCTGTTTCTTCTCTGTTTGTCCATGGTGTCATTTGGTTGTGCAGTTTTGTGGATTTTAAAGCACTCGTGCATTATGGGGCATGGCATCTGTTTGACAGCTCTGCCCAGACATTGGATTTTTTGTCAGCAAACTACTTCATCCATAATGTTTTAACTTTAACCACAAAAACATGTTTCAGCTTCCAATATATGGGTATAATCTTGTTTTTTAACACTTTGAGCCCTGGCTCCCTTAGCCTCCTAGGCCCAAGGCCCTTGCACCTGAGCTCCTCTATGTCAACTGCTAGATTTACAACTCTGTACACTGAGTTTGGTGTTTTGTGTGCACATGGGTAAAGGTAGTACAAGCTCAGCATGCACTCAGGTCAGAAGAGTTCATGAACATTTGCGGGGCAGCCTGCATGAATTGAATTCGCCCTGATCTTTGGTGAATTCTTTTTTTTTTTTTTTTACTGTAGAAGATTTTTATTTTATTACAGCTCCTCATTGCACAGAATGCTTCTAAGTTATATAGGGTGATCTGCTAAGGGTTGTTGGTGTTTGAACAACTGTTACCTAACTTTTTTCAATGTTACTATTGCTGCTTGTGTTTGATGAAATACAGCAGTTACTTTTGGCTTCTGTTTTGTAGTGGGTAGGATGCAAGGATCATCCCTTTTGCCCGAAGTCTACGCGAATGTGATTGTAATCGCAGATGGTTGGAGGGTGCCACTGCTCGTAGGTCCAGCTTCTTTACTTTCTCTCTCTGTTGTTTCTGTCTGTCTGTCTTACTTTTTCCCAGTGCTAAATAGCCTTTATTGTGTCGATGTGCTTCTCTTTACTCAAACAAAAAATCAAGTGATTCTCGTGTGGGGAAGTTTGTTTTTTTATTGAATGTCTCCATCTGTTTTCTGGGGTACTGTGTCTGACTCGGCCCAGGTTGATCCTGGCAGACAGAGTTGAAGCAGCCTGCCTCCTAGTGATCTACATCGTGTTGTTGTTAGGGAAAGACAGTTACCGTCAGCGGCAGTCAATGTGATGTTGAAGTGTATTCTGGGTCTCGCTCTGTTGTTTCGCCTTTTGTTTGATGGAGATATTTGTTGGGGTTTTTTTTTTTATACAATGGGATGGACAGGGAGGTTGCTAGAGTGTCCTCTTCAGGGTTAATGGATGTCCAGCTCAGAACTCAAAGTGCTTCGATATTGGATTCGGGGATTTGAGCCTCAGCTGTATCCTTTGCTGTGTCCTCGGGAAAGGCACTTTTTACTAATTTTCTATTTGGGTTGGGGTTTTTTCGGAGATGTATGTTAAAACTTGGAGGTCCTGCCTCTTTAATAGTCTAATGATGTCGATAGTGGTGTTAAAACTTTACCATTATCACATTACCAACACTGTATGGTTTGTTTGTGTGTGTGTTGGAGAGGGGGGGGGGGGCATTCACTCAGTGTCATGCCGGTCTACAGTGTGGGTGCTTCTTGGTTAATATCCTCGATAGAGCATTTCTGTACTTGATTAGTTTGGGGACCTTTTAAAAGCTCTTTCGTTTCCTTCTCTTGTTTGTTTCTTTTTTTTTTCTGTGCTGTAAATGGCCTTAATCATGTTAATGTACTTCTCTTTAGTCTATCAAATATTCCAACTAAAATGTTTTTATCATACCGATATATGCTTCTCTTTACCCGAAAACAAATTCATTCCTGTTACGTTTTCGTTTCCCCCGTTCTGAGAGCGTAACCATCATTTATCCCTCGTTTAGTTTGCTTCACGCCGTGTTTGAATCATTTCAGTGATGTGGACTCCCAGACTGAGGTGCAAGGTTCACTCTTTCCGTTGGTTTCATTTTCCACCTTTGTTTTTTTATTCTTTTTCTTTTCTTCGACAGCCATTTGGAACAAGCGATTGAGGTTGCAGTTTCTCTTCCATTCTCCTTTTTACCTTGTATTGTGAGAAATCTGAGCACGTTTACATTGGGTGGCTTGAAATACTCATATTAACTGAGGAAAAATTAGTGGTTTTTATTTTAACTCTGACACGAGTGAGTAACTTGTAGCTGACCAATTGATTCACTTCGTTCTTCCCGCTCTATCAGTTAACCAACTGTTGTCAGTACTTTAATAATTCTACCTCTGTTTGGTAGTTACAGCTCCACTTAGTATTATATAGTATTAATTACCCCCCCCCCAAAAAAAAACACACACACAGAGACATCCACCATGATATGCCCCCCCCCCCCCCTCCTCAACACTTTTTAGGCAAAAGGAACACTTTTCAGCATAGCGAACAATTTTCAGCATTGTGATCTTCCTTAGAGCCGAGCAACGCAATTTGCCAGGAGTCAAATAGTTTTCTTCGTCACGCTTTACGATGTCTTCCAATGAAATAAACTGTTGAACATCCTAAGAATTAGGATTGACTTAAGTTAAGTCCATATAAAATCTGGAAGGAAATAAATGTTAAAGCAAGATACGACAACGGTTTGAATAATATTGGAACAAAAACAAAAATGTCATATTAGTGGTGTAAAAAATTCTTCAGCAGTTCAGAGACAAAATGCAATATCTTGTAATTCTGAAAAGATGATTTTTGTAAGGGATTGTTGCAGAAAGAGGGACAATTTTTGTTTTTAATTTCCCATTTTAGGATAGGGAGGCATTCTCGATCATCATTCCCCCCCCCCCTTTCTCCAAACCACCCCAATTTCTATTGTAGACTTGTTTGGATTACTCACAGTACTTTCTGTATTCACTTGAGTAGGTTTTTTCGGTTTCTTCTTGCCCTACTTCTTGGCTACCAGGTTTTGTGGGACTTTGCAGCATTTTTGTTTGGTAGAGGGTGCTATTGTTGTCTGTTATTTGCATATTCATAGTTTGTCTCTGGTTTCAGACTGTGTGTGAAATGTCATGTGCACTTTTTGATAACTTGTTCTCCCCAGGCGGCTACAGCAGACAGTTGGTTCTTTCTCTCTCTCTCTCTCTCTCTCTCTGTCTCTCTCTCAGTCTCTCTCTCTCTCTGTCTCTCTCTCTCTCCTTTTCTCTCCCCTTTTCTCTCCCCCCTATCTTCCTATCTCTCTTTATCTATCAGTCCTATTCTCTATCTTTCTGTCTTTCTCTCTCTCTTTCTCTCTCTCTTTCTCTCTTTCTCTCTCTCTCTCTCTTTCTCTCTCTCTCTCTCTCTCTCTCTCTCTCTCTCATTCTCTCTATCTCTTTCTCTCTCTCCCTCTCTCTCCCTGTCTCCCTCCCTCTCTCTCTCTCTCTCTCTCTCTCTCTCTCTCTCTCTCTCTCGCTCTCTCTCTCTCTTCTCTCTCTCCCTGTCTCCCTCTCTCTCCCTGTCTCTCTCATATTTGTCATCCCTCCCTCCCCAAACCTGACCAGCACAGGAGAGCATCATCCTCTTTCCCTCCCATCATTTGTTTCGTTGTCTCACTCCTCAGCGAGGACTAACTTTAGTCTTCTGTCTTTAATGGCTGGCCCGCAGAGGAGGGACACGTTTAAGACATCACGGTGAAGTTTCCCCCCACCCCCACCCCCGATTCTCTTTCCTGTTTACCCATCTACTCTTCACAAAGAGAATAAGAGCCATGTGTTGTCCGTTTAAGATAAACTCTCAAACATCATTTACGTTCAGTGTGTTCTTTAATTAATAAACTGCTTTCTTTCTTCTTTTTTTTTTCCAAAAGAAAAAAATTGCAATGCTAGATCTACTGGCGGATTTAGAAAAACAGTTTATTATACCTATACTATAGATAAAGTTCACAGAGATCTTTGATTACGGTTTAAATATAACTGCATGGCGCAAATGAACTCCCTTTTTCGAGCTGGTGTGGGGCTTGATTTGCTGGGAAGTAGATTTTGTTTCCAGGTAGTAAATTTGTTCAGCAAATATTGGTGGACACCGTGTGCTTTACTTTCCACTGACACTGTTTGGATCATTTAGGAGGTGGGCTGTGCCTCAACAATCATTTCCTTTCAACAAAACTTATGATGAGGTACACAGTGGCATATCAAGTCAGATGCGATAATATCATATTCTAAGATAATCGTTAAGAAGTTTGATGTGTATTAATTAAGGAGCTTGATAAGTATGTGCATGTTTGGCTCAATAGATGATGAAATTATGAATGAGTCTACATTCAAATGGAGTTCTTTAAACTTTTCTCTGTCGACTTAGTGACCTGATAGGGAATCTAGTGCTGTGCCCCCAAAATAACATGTTCATGTCTAGAAGGGCGATATACGTACTCAGAAAGTGAAAATGAATGGAAAGAGTTTATTTTAAGTGGATTTCACTGTCCATGGAGCCTTGACGTGTCTTTCTATAGTTTCTCTTCCTGCCCACCCAACATACCATGCCTCTGTTTTTGTATCATTTTCATCGTGTTTTTCTGTCATGTGCTTCCTGCTTCATATACATAAATTGTATTCCAAACCTTCACCCTGTATATTATGTGTTCTGCCTTAATTTGAATGGATGTTGCTTCTGGAAAAAGTATAGTGGGTGGTTAGCGGGTGCTCTGATGTGGATTACTCCTTTCCTTTCAAACTTCTATCATTCTTTCAATGGCAGATTTCTCGAATTCTACTCAAACTAGATGGGGTTTCTGTTTCATCTAAAGAAAGTCAAATGAACAAGCTTTAAGATGATGCTAATCGCTTCATTTGCCCAAAAATTGATGAGTGCCTGATTCCACCATGTCAGGACACAAATGTCTCTTCAAAAGGTTAGGTGACTACCACTCTACCACATACCACATCATATTTCTTTGAAAAGTCATTATTAAAAGTGAACGTGAGAAATTGTACATTACTCATAATTATTCTGCTTTTCACATGCTGCCGTAAGCTGACAAAGTGCCTTTTTAAAATTCACAGCAGTTTCAAGATAAAGAGGCTTTTTTTTACTGTAATCATTTAAAAAAGGCGCTCTTCCGAAATTTGAATTCTAAGTTATTCAAAAATAATTACAGTTTCACTTAATTTTTTTCACACTAGTAGGGTAACTGATCAGGCTTTTGCAAATAAAAAAATTTAATGCCAAAAATGAAAATGGGTATTTTGTCATCTTACGGCAGTGTATGGTATCATGTAGTTTGCTTGGCAAATTTCATATTGCTCTACAAAAGTTCTTTTCTCTGTACTCAGTGTCTCTGCTAGCATGTTAAAGTGGACATATATACGGTCTCTTTAGTGTCTATTATTTACTGTTTTCAGAGGCTTGACTGTACAATCTGTAGCTCTGCATTTCGTGGCAGTTTTGAGAATCATGCACTACACTGTGTACAAAGCACTGACCAGCTGTAGTTAAGTGGGAATATTTTGCGCCTGCAACAGCAGATCTTATATCATTTAGGAGGTGGGCTGCTTACACCCTGCCTGTTTGGGCCAACCTGAAAGGTGGGGGGGGGGGGGGGGGGGGTACAGCATTTCAGCAGATTAAAGGAAATGCTCAATAAAATAATGTTCTACACATTGAAGTAGCTCACTTCCTGAATTATTTGAAATGTTTCACAGGGAGGGTAGAACATTTACCATCGTTTACAGTCAAATCCTCCTTTACAGAGAGGTTGGCAAAAATTTCTCCTTTTCCCCAACTCTCAAACCCCCCCCCCCCCCCCTCCAAATCCTTACATAAACATACTCATGCACACACACATGCACGCACAGGCACACCTGCAACTTGGATGAATAAATGTTGTTAAAACCAAACGGTTTGCCTCCATGTCATCATATTCTCAGTTATGTGTGCTGTTCTCTCCTGTAGAGTAATTGATTATGATGTTCTGGAGATCTTCCAGAGAGTTCCTCTCCATTTTACTTCTCCTGCGTATTTGGTACACCAGCATCTGTGGTGTAACATGTAGGATTTTCACTATTGCCCTCTGACGTTTCAAGTTCGATTCCTGAGTATGGAAGTTATTCTTTTGAGTATTTTTGTCAGTTTGCTTGGATGCTCGATATCCAACTCAGCATTGGTTCGCCTTGACAGGCAGGGTTGAAACAAACTTCTTTTCTGTTGATAGAAATTGTGTCAGTATTCAGTGTACAAATGTAGAATAAATTGGATAAGTATAAATAATATTAATGTGTCTCACTCTCCTTGGTCCTTCACTTGCGATAATCACTGTATTTTTCATTATTTAGTTCTTCTATTCTTAGTTACAAAGTGTAATGGAAAAAAATACCGAATTCCGTATACCAGTTCTGGTAAGACTCCTTATCTGTGTAATTTGCCCGATCTCTTGATAACAAACATTTTATAGATGTAAAGAAATATAATTTTTTAACATCTTTTTACGATAACTTTTTTTGGGGGAAAAGTTTGTTTTCTCAGATGTTTTCATTGTCTTTATCTATGTCATGTCAGTATCCTTTTTTACTCAACTAGATTGTTCCTCAATCTGCTTTTCTTTTTATTTCTTTACTAAAATAGTCATCTGAAACAGTATATAGAGTCTAGTATATGTTCATTACTAATTTGGACATTACTGCAGACAGCTTTCATGGGAGTTACTTTTAACATATTCGTCTTCCATAAGGTGACAGAAGGTTATGAAGGATAACATTTTAATGTTTTCACTGCTTTGTTTCTGGTGTTTCGTTGGCTCTAATATAAAAAAGGATTTTTCCAATAATAATGTAATACATCACCCACATATAAAATAATGATTGTAGCTTTAACGCTAACAATATCATAAGTCATCCTTGTTCTTTAGGCTTATCCCCCCCCCCCCCCCCCTTTCTCCCGCACATATTACATATTACATCTAATGTAACGGATGTGTGGATTTTGCTATCACTTTCAGTAGAAGCCCAAACTTTTTGCCTCCCACAATTTCTTGGATTTTCTTACAGTTATGAGATATTCAGATTATTTTCCATGACATAGCCAGCTTGGTCATTAGTGTCATGTGACGTACTTCATTTTGA
>NW_004797659.1:536109-557621 GCF_000002075.1 Aplysia californica
GCTCAATGAATTCAGTAGAAGACCTTTTCTTTCTTACATGTGCCTCATGATTGCTCATGTGTATGTATTTGTGCTTTGTGTTTTACAAATTATGGCTGCTCTTCTCGTATTCATTTATTTGATTATTCTACATGAGGGGTCATTTCCTTTTAAATAATGTATAGTTAAGGGGTTTGGTTTTAGTGGATTTTTTCAGATATACTGTGCTGATTATGTGACATTGCATGTTGTATGTTGGTCTGTTTTACTATATGTTGGAAGTCCTTTTTGTAACCAGAGCATTTATAGGAAATTCTCTATTGTCAAGAAATCATGACCGGGTTATTAGCTGTTAAAGTATGGTACCTTTGTGCAGTAAGCTTATCTACTTATAGACTGCTTAGTTTTAGTGTATGTAATCTTAATTCTACTTCCACGCTAGAAAACCACATAGAGTGTAACCAGAGCATTTATAGGAAATTCTCTATTGTCAAGAAATCATGACCGGGTTATTAGCTATTAAAGTATGGTACCTGTTTGCAGTAAGCTTTAGTTTTAGTGTATGTAATCTTAATCCTACTTCCATGCTAGAAGACCACATAGAGTATTTTAATTGACCCTACAACTTGAACTGTTTCTAGTTAGTTTTCTTTTGATAATATTCAAGTGCGCTGTTGTATAATTTTAAAAGCTATGCATGTGTCTATTATATGTGAATACAAAGTTTCAGAATGAAACAGTAACGTGCATTTGTCCCAACTCCGAATTATCCTCCTAAGTTTTCCTGTTCCTCTTAATCATTAATTCAAGTTACTGATTCTTTAAAAAGGCAAACTTGCAATTCCACTTAGAATATGTTGGCCTCTTTGTGCAGTGAAGTTAAAAATATGCATGTTTGGTGGGTGCTCTGGTGTGGTTTTCTTCTTCTTTCCTATCAAACATCTATTGTCTTTATCTCCCCTCCTTCTTTTTAGTGTTTGTTACTCTATTGTAACACCTCTAATCTTCGGCACTTATATGACCTTATTGTGTTGCAAGTGCCGTAAAGCACTTATTAAAACTTAGAAGTTAAAAATAATGTTCATTGTTTATTTTTATTTTATTTTTTTCTGTTTGCTTCTTAATTCGTTTAGTTTTTTTGGGTTATTTTTAAGTTGTTTTTTTTTAAAACCAGCATATTGTGCTCACTTTTGTTTTAAATTTTACGTTTTAGGCTTAAAAGAAACATTTTATTGCTTATGACCCCCCTCCTCTCTCTCTCTCTCTCTCTCTCTCTCTCTCTCTCTCTCTCTCTCTCTCTCTCTCTCTCTCTCTCTCTCTCTCTCTCTCTCTCTCTCTCTCTCTCTCTCACGCACGCGGGCTCTCTCTGTCCCCCACTCTCCCATCTCTCTCTCTCTCTCTTCCTGTCTGTCTGTCTGTCTGTCTGTCTGTCTGTCTGTCTGTCTCTCTCTCTCTCTCTCTCTCTCTCTCTCTCTCTCTCTCACTCTCTCTCTCTCTCTCTCTCTCTCTCTCCAATTGTACAAGTCACTGTTCTAACAACAGAATTGTCAACTTTCTAATTGGTTGGGGGGGGGGGTTTCATTGATCCTCTTTTTGTAATTTTTTAAGGTATAATTGATATGACATGACAATTTTCCTTCTTTTTTTTTTTCTTTCGTTCCAATTTTTATTTTATTTTTTTACATTTTGTTGGGGGTTTTTTTTTTGGGGGGGTGCCTCAGACTTAAAAGTACCATATTAGTGAAACAAATGAGTCTCTGAAAACTTTTTCACTCGCGTAAATGAAAAATCAAAGGGAGGCCCCATATTTTTCTTGGAACGTGGACGTAATGAAGTAAAAAATTCTAATTTTGTTTATTGAATTGGTATATGAAAAGGCTATTTCTTTTGGCACTCTCCTAAACGAATGTTACTGCTGTGTGTCATATTGTCCCCTTGTTTCTTCATTTTGCCTTCTTTTCTCTATGCGTGTGTGTGGTTTGCCTGTGGTCTGGTCTGGGTTGTCTTTTTTTTCTGTCAAATTATTATTTTTATCTCTCCTACTTTTTTTTCTTTGTATGTTTTCCTCTTGTAACGCCTCAAACCTCCGGCGCCTTTATGTCCATTTTGAATTTCAAGTGCTGTAAAATTCAAACTGCGACCAAAATGTGGGTGGTTGGTGGGTGCTCTGGTGTGGTTTGCTTCTTCTTTCCTTTGACACATCTCCGTCCTTATCTCCCCTTCTTCTTTTTTATGTTTGTTACTCTCTTGTGACACCTCTAATCTTCTGACACTCATATGACCTTATGCAGTTGCGAGTGTCGTAAAACCTCTACTAAAACTAAAACTAACTACGACCACAATCATTGTTTGCCCTGCAGGTCTGTAAGCAGTGACAGTTTGTCGCTATCACATCCTCGAGCCAGGAAGATGGGAGAGTTCCCTGTGGTGGCGCCTCAAAGTCTGCAACATTTCGGCAAATAGGATGAGGAAAGGACAAAGATAGGACAGCGAATAGGATGAGAAGAGGACAGCGAAAAAACGGGGAAAGGACTGCGATAGGACTGCAAAGAACAACGATAGGACCCGCTGAGAAAGAAAGTGAACAACGGCGATATTTTGACATTTGATGCTTACTTAGTAGTAATTTTCTTCTGCAGAAGTACCAATACAGAAGCCAATAATTCTTCTGGTGTGGTTTTAAATAACAGTGTTTTGACGGAATGACACACTAGAATAGATGAGTGGAACAGTTTGTTACGTTAAAGTAGCAGTGGGGGTGAAATCATCAAGTTTCAAGTTTCGGCTGTCGGTTGCAATTCTATGGTTTTTTTAAACTTTCGAAAATTTTAATATCGAATTAAACATTTTTTTCACTCAAATGATTTTCATTTTCAAATCGCAATGTCACTGCTTTCCCTTTGATGTAAGAATTTTGTTGGTCCGGTGAGCTTTTTATGTGTAATCGCAGCAAAATCCTGAGACTGTGTTTTGATATACTGGAGGTTGTGCATGCTTCTAGATATTAGGAATAGGAGAGTTTGACTTTCTGACTTGTGTGGAAATAAGATAGCCATCATGTACACAATAATAAGCATATAATTAGAGCTGTCATCGTGTGCCTGCTAACTTGAGTCGTATTTTAAAATTTTATTTTGCCTTTGTCTTGCAATGTAATCAATAATTATGTTGCACTTAGAAAGTGTGATCACGGGAATCGTTATTATTAATGTGAAGTCCACATTATCGTATCGTATAAGTCTGTTTGACGTTTACATGACCTACTTAGACAGGCTGCTCAATATCGACGTCGCTGTTACATGCAGTAATAGCTTACATTGTAGTGAAATGAGAATTAGAATTGAACTATTAAAATATCTGCTTTGATTTACGTAGGTACGTTCCTTTAGTTGCTAGCCAAGCACCATTATAATAACTGTGACTGTGTGTTACTATGTTTGTTGTTCTAGTAGTCCGCTTGTGTATGTGCAATACGTTCCAGGCTTGTGTATGTGCTGGGAACCTGTACGTTTATGCTCTCCGTCATAATCAAGTTGATATTTAAACAACGGTTGTATTACTTAATTTTTGTTTGCTGGTGTTTCAACTTTTTTTTCTTCATTGTGGTGGTATTTTAACATAATTTTTATTTTCTGTCATTTCGACTTATTTTAACCTAATTTCCATTTGTTGTTATTTTATCTGAATTTTTATTTGCTTTCAGCGTTATGACGGTTTAGTTTGTTTGCTTTAACTTTAACAGTTGTCTATATTTTTGTACCCATTGCTTTAAACAAATGTATAGTCATACGGGTCATATGCAATAAGCTTAGTTTTTGTTAGGAAATGAAAGATAAAAAAAAGAGGAGTCGTTATCTTTAGAACGCTTACTCAAAATCTTGGTTATTTGGAAACAAGGCTGAGGCAACCTCAAAAATACATTGGTTGATGATAGCTGGCTCTGTCTGTTTGGGTTTCGCTGGACAAAATGACCACAGATAATATCTGAATATGGGAATAGCACATCATATGTTGAAAAAGTTAAAGGTACTTTTTATATACCGAAGATCTGAGCTTACTGAAAATGATCCAATAATATTTTGGCGATAATGTTATCTTACTTCTTTTTTTTTTAATTCTTTTTTTTTTCTACATTGTGATTTTTGTAATAATAGACTACATTGTACCATTAGCATTGCTAGGTTTTGAGTGTAAGTTTGACATTGATAGATGTCTTTGCTTGAGTTGCTGTGAGATATTTGAAGAGTGTGGGCAGGTATTGTGGTCTTTGGTAATAATATGGTATATCTCATTTTTATCATCATCATTGGACCTCATGAATCTCAAAGAATCTCATGCTCAATTTATGTCATGTGAACGGTATACCTCACTCTATATCAGTTTAGTGCTTTTGTGCTGTCCAGTTGTGCTTTATTGATATGAATGGTTTTATTTTTCTTAACGGCATTTTTGTTACAAATTTGAACTTGGAGGATTTTATGGCCAGTAGTTTCGAAAGTCTTGCATGCAAGTGAATTCTGTGAGGGATATTTTTTCTTTTTCTTTAAAGAGGCAGCTCTTTAATTTTACCATACCTGGTGTTGATATGTTAAAATTTCACACCTGGGCTGTGTCAGTGCTGAGTGAACTGAACTTTTGATCCACGTAAAGTGACTTCATGCTAGCTTGTTTCTGGATTCCAGAGTCAATTTACGAAACTGAATGGGCTCACCCATGGTTTCATAATGTAATGGTTCCTAGTGTTATCAGACAGTTTGTCTTTTTATTATTTTTCTCTTGTTTATATTTCTATAGTTGTTAGAAATCCCATTTTGTACTTGTAAGTTGATGGTGATCAAAGCAAAGTACTTGGGTCTGGGTCTGTGGCAGTTAGGCTCTTTGCTGTAGCATACAGAAGACGTGAGTTCAATTTCTATGGAGGAAATCTTTTTATTGACCATTTCCGTCTGTTTGCTGGGATGTCGTATCCCACGCAGCCCAGGTTGATCCTGATAAGTTGGGTGGAAGCAACTGGCTTCTGAATCGTGTCAGTGGGGATGTAAAGCAAAGACTGAAAAGCAAAATAACAGACTTTAAGAACTTAAATTTTTCATGAGTCAAAAGACTGCCTCAAAAGAGTTGTTTCTTTCTTGTATTCCGTTATGGGATATGAGAGCTTCTGGACTGCTTTTTTTTTAGCTCATAAAGTAAAAACTTCATCTCCAATATAATATGTGGCATGTTATGTCCCCAGATTAGATGTCAGAAGTTTTTATGTTTATACCAGATTTGGCTAGTTTGCATGGAACACCACCGACATTACAGTTTCTTGCACCACGGCACGGAGGTCTTAATATCTCTTCATGCTCCTTTCTGTTCGTCAACCTGTCTTTCAAAATACTTTTATTTCACTGTTGTTTCTCAATGTGGTGCTTCTCTGTTTCTTGTGTGAGACGGCGAGAATGTTGAATGTACTGCTGCTGCTTGTTATACTGTTTCATCATTGTGCTTTGGAAATCTGCCTCCACTTTTTTTTTTTTTTTTTTTCACAATGTCAAGAGGCTAAACACTGTGATTATATGGTTTTTCTCTCCTTCTTGTGCCCTTTTTACGTACATGGCCACTTTATCTACATAGTACGTAGAAACTTCCCTTGCCTGACAGGCAGGCGTGTGCCATTTTCGAAGGTACCCTAAATATTTATACTGACTAGAGTGGCTCCAGTTTTAGGTAGAAATTAAGTTTGAATTTTGCTCGTGCGGGTGGCTCAAAAGGCCTACTTTTTTCTATTTTAGAACTACCAAGGGATCTGCCATGTGTGAAACTCTACCTGAGGCTTTCAAATTTTCCCGTCCTGTTCCGAGAAGACTATGTGCTAGTTCATGCCCATTCTAGTGTACTAGTGTACTAGGATCAAGGGGTGTAGAAAACATGAGGAAAATAACCTGACACTGGGAGGGGGGGGGGGATCGACCTCTAGACCTGTGGATTGACAGGCAAACACCATACATACATGTACCTGTTGCTGCCATGTCCCCAGTTTTGTCTTCAGTGCATCCTTTTTTAAATCTTTTTTTTTCTTCTATTTTCCAAAGTACTCTTTGAATTTGCAAATGATTGAGGTTTTTTGAGGTCATTTTCTTCACATGTCATCATACACTCGGTCTCTGTCTGGTTTAGACCACACTAAGTTCTCAATGTGGACATATAGTAAACTGACCAGGAAATTAATTTCACGATAAACTTTTCATTCTTAGGTCTAGTTCTTTAGATATTTTTCAATTTTTAGAGCATTCCAAACTGTTTTTTCCAAACGATATGTACATTGTTGGATTGTTGTGCTTTAAATTTGTCACCGAAAATGAAATTTTTGGCTGAAAAATAAGCTGATAGACAGTTTTTAGTTAATGTTAATGTAATTATGAGTCAGAGTTTGAAAACCGGTTTGCAGTCAGTGATAGACTTTTGGGGTATGCATTTATGAAAATACCTGCCAGTACGTCCGAGGAAAGAGAGTAGTATGGTTTGCACAAATTGAGAAGTAACCGATTGCTCTCATATGATCAAATATTGAGTTTTAAATGATACTATGTTGTAGTTTTCTCAGTTGAGTATTGTAGAGAGACTGAAAGTACTGAAAGTGTTGGACTTGTCTGGTTTTTTAAGATTGGGGTAAAAAATAATGGGGGGGTTCCCAAACTTTGATGTCAATTTTCTTATTTTTTTACCCTTTTGTATGAACAAATACTAAAATCTGCAATTTGTTTGATTAAGTTCTGATTATGTTAGATTAATGGACTGTTATTTTTTGCTCAAGAACTTTTCTAGATTTTGTGCAAAGAAGTAGTCCGGATATAAAGGGAGGTTTTCCATGCTTCAACATATGCATTTGTTCCTGAGGTGCTGAGGAGAGCGTCTTCCCGATTCATTTACTCTTTGTGTCCTTTGTTGTAACTGTTTCCCATTTGTTTTATTTTGTTCCTGAAAATTTTGGTTGCAATAAATATCTATGTCCTATTGGAGATTTCCGTAAATCCATTTTACCACCATTCAAGTTTGTACTTTGAAAGAAAACATCGCAGTAGATTTGGCTTCTGCTCTGCTTATACTTATATATGCCATCTTAGATTTTTGTTTGCCTGTTTTCTTTAGTGCTATATATGTCATGTGTCCATGCACAAAATTATCTCTTAAATATCGTGGTTCTGTCTTTGAGTGGGATCCTCCCACCTATTGTACTCACGTTTTGTCAGTTGTGCTATTTTTTTATATCTCTATCTATGGCTTCTGATATTTCATATTTGCCCTGTAAGATTTTGTAAATCATTGTTCTGTTAGACAAAACATATTCATTTGGCATTTTTGGACTGCAAAATTTGCTAATAATAACAAGCATTTTTTTTCTTCCAATTTAAATTAACAGACAATTAATAGACAGTAAAAAAAAAATTACTGTGTACTTGTGTTTCTGATTAGTGTGCAGTGAAAGAATTCAAAAGTCGATCTTGTTCTCATGAGCCTGTTATTTTCCACTGTCAGTCTGTGTGTATCACACTGTGGTATTCCATTGGCTCATACTCATGTCTAAAGTAGCTGTTTGCTCAGAAAAGTTTGATCACCTACTCCCAACTTTGACAGATAGGAACTCGGTTGTGTGTGTCACTAGCCAAGGGTCTCAAAGTACAACTTGTATAGTTTTCAACTTTTTCCTTTTTGAGCAAAATACCCAATCAGATTTGATAATAAATTTGCTCTAGATTTCAGCTTTTCTTTTCAGGCACTAAATCATGGTTACATGAAAGTATTGAAAGCCAGAAACAGTTTGTTGTTTTCAGAAAATAACTGTTTTGTTCTTTGACTTCAGATCACAATTTTAGTAAAATTACATAAAGGCAAGGAGATTTCTGAGGAAACTTAGAGTTGCAGAATTAATACAAAATTTCTAAACAGCGTGGCAAACCACTAGAATGAACTAATTTTGCTAACTTTTGCAATTTGGCCAAAATGAACTGTCTCAGATCTGACTTTCCATTATAACAATGTGTCTGTTGTACTGACATTCCTTGGACTGACAGGTCTATTGATGGAAGAACTTTGACCTTACAGCCCTAATCAATAAGTCTTGACCTGAACTGTGCACTTTTTGTGTAGACTCAAGTCGAATTCCTTGTGCTGCTTGCATTTATTTGTGTGGACTTCTGCGTGTGGTTGTACTACACTCGCTTGTTTGTGCGCATGCTTAGTTTGAAATGATCCAGTCACAAATCCTCTACTACAATTATTTACTCCTCATGAAGTTAATGGACAGTTTTGCCATGTTGTGTCTTTGCCATGTAGGACCTTTGACTTCTAATTCTATTTTTACATATATTATAATAATAATGTATCTTTGCTTGGTACTTGTAGTTTTGTTGTCTATGCTGCCATTTTACTTTGCTTCTATACTCAAGAGGTCACCGAAATGTAAAATAACCATAATAATATTATAAGCCCATATCGACTATCATTGTAGCCTATCTCTTTTTGGGGATTGCATTTATTCTTATGATTTGTTTTTCTTTGTTACTGCTGTTTTTCTGCATGCTGTGAATTTCGTAGGAAAGTTTGTGTGGTGGTAGTGGCGAGTGTTGATTTTCCCCTATCTCCTCACAGCTTACTAGTAATACTAGTCTGATCTCAGGACAACATGACAGGTTTCCCGCTGTGCACTATAAATGTTGTCTACTTCCTGTTTGAGATGACTTTGCGTTTTAAAAATTTTTTGTTATTTGTTCACTTTTTGTATGTCACTATGATAACTGGCTGTTTTCTTTTGACTTTGTGAGTGTATGCTCTCATGGAAAGTGTGTGGTTGAAATGGGCCTTTTTGTAGGTTCTACTTCTTTACTTTCCCTTTGTTTTTTCTGAGTCTGTCTGTCTGTCTGTCTGTCTGTCTGTCTGTCTGACTGACTTTTGTGACTGCTAATTTCATTTTCTGTGTGTTTGTGCTTGGTACGTCTAGAGTCGTCAGTGTTTATATTTCATATCATGCTGGACTGGGGTGTTGATGACACTGGTTCAAGTTCTCAAAGGGGTGTACTTGGGCTGCGTGGAGGGAGAGGGTGGGGGTATTGAAGCTCCATGGCTATTTTGTGTATAGTCATCAGTACAGGTTAAATTTGGAGGTCAATTCTCTTAAACAGTCTCACAGTGCTTAACACTTTGCCGCCTTATTTTGGGGAAAATCCAAAGGAACTGGGTGTTAACCATCGCGAGTCAGCGAGATGAGATGGCAAAGTGTTAAAAGGGTTTTTTGTAAGTTTTCACATCAGAGATTTTTGTGGATGCTCATTGCTCTAAGTGCAAAAATGAGAGAACAAAATAAGATGAAATCATCATCGGTTTTTAGGGTGTGGCCACATTACAAGCGAGAGATGAAACAAGCGATGAGAGATAAACTTTGGGGTGGCCATACTATGAGCTGCTTTTTTTAAGTTGGAAGTAACTGGTAAGCTAGCGGGAAACAACTGAGGTGAAAACTGGTGAGTTGACTGGCCTGTGGGTCAGAAACACAATTCAAGAGATGGGGTGAGTAATTTTCGAGATTCATGTGAACACATGGAAACGTCTAAACAGCAAGGGGATGAAATCTACAAACATCAAAATGTGGGGACAGGGTAGTGGCGCTGTCGCAAAATGAGCCAAGCCGAGCAGGAGGCGAGAAGAAACTTAGCAAAGTATAGTCTCGCTCAGTGCTAAGGACACTCGTGTGGGAACCGCTCATGGTATGGCCATTTGAACAGAAATATCTCTTATATATCCTCTGATTCTTGCTCTCTCGCTTGTAATGTGGCCTCACCCTCGGCATGATGTAGTTGGTCGGAGCGCTACTATCACTTGGCATGGTGGAGCTGAAAAAAAGGATCAACTCATGCAAAGTTCAACTTAACCATGGGATCTGTGAAGAGGAGGTATTGGGACCTGAGAAAAATATGATTAACTTAACTGAAGATCAACTCAAGCAAGCTCAACACAGGAGAAGTACATCCCATTCAGCCTAGGTAGACACAGACAAGCTGAGTCCAAACAGCCTGCCTGCTAAGCAATGTAAATTCTGTCAGTGGGGGCGTCTACAATGAACTGCCACTGATTCCAACTACCATGACTGCCGTACGCTGACAAGACGCCCTTTTTTCATTTAAAAAATGTGTTATTGCTTAATGAATAGCCAGATCAGTTACCCTTCTTTAGGGAAACCATCAGTGAAACTGTGACTAGTTTTTAAAATAAATTTGCTTTCAAATTTTGGAAGATTGCCCTTTGTAAATGGTTACACTGACAAACGCCTTTTTATCTTGAAACTGCTGTGAATAAGAAAAAGGCGTTTTGTCAGCGTGCAGCAGATAAATTCTTATGTAAGAAAGAAACGCAGACTTGAGAAAACAGTCAAAGCAAATTATATCCACCAAAAAGATGGAACAACACCCAAACAAATCACAGCGAAAAAGTCAACAAATATTCTAGTATATTAATTCTTGATATATTATTTTAATTACCCTTTTTGCAAGTTCTGTTCCCCTGACCATGATCTTTGCAATTCTTTGATCACAAAATCAACATACTAGAAGATAACATGTATAATAAAGTTATAGAAAGATTTTTTTAAAAATGGAGAGCTCAAAGAATCCAACTGGGACGAAAACAAAGAGTTTCAAAAGAAAAAAAAGAAAGAAAAGAAAAAAAAAGAAAGAAAAGAAAGACAGACAGACCAATGCCAATAAACAATGACATAAAGAAATCGATATATTGTGGAGTCCACTAAAATCAAAAGCTGCAGGACCCCTGGGTTTTCTTCAATTTAGTTCGCACGATTTTTCAGTATAGAGAGGTTGCTCGAATAGAAGCAAAAAAATCGGGGATTTTTTTTCTTTCGATTTACTGTCGTTTTGAGATTAAGAGAGTTCAATTCTGAACTTTTGCCCGACTCCCTTGTACATATATGCACTTGTAAATATAGTCATAATGCCTGAGGTTGGGCGAAAGGGAAAAGAAGGGGGAAGGAAGCAGCATCATGTAGTACATGTATTATACCTGAGTTTGAGCAAAATAACATGAGCGTTTTGTGCACACCAGTGTTGCCGTATTTTCCCGACTAAAACAAAAAGAGGTTCCTCTTAGCTAAACATTAGCCTGTGATCCCTATCTGTGGCTTCCTCCGTCAGTTAACTCTTTATCTCCGAGGGGAGTAAACCCACTACGCCGGGGCCCTTTTTTGGTGCTAAATCTAAAAATGACAAAAACATCATTAAATCGAAACTAGCAAACCTATTTTGACAGTTTTTCATCTAATGAATGAACTTCCCGTATAAGAGACCTGTTTTCGGAAATTTTGCCGAAAAGTAATTTGATGTCGAAGTCGTCGTAAAGGAATGTGCCTAAACCGCTGTCGGCAGCTCACCGGCACAGTGGTTCCGACCGCGAGCCACTGGGAGCGGCTAGCCGGAGATAAAGAGTTAAAGTGTACAAATTACAGTTCACAAAGAGCCTTCGTTATATCACAATGGCATACTTTCAAAGGAAAAGACAAGGATAATGGCAAGTGCAAGTCATAAAAGAAAAATAAACATCTTCAAAGCCTTTAGAAAAACAATCACACTTACATTACACATTCATACACAAATAAAATTACTGCGGAATCCCTCATGTAGGCCCGTCAGGTAGATAGTAGGAAGGCCCTACTAGAAGAAACATAATTATACTTTAAAAAATTGTTGGCATTTTTTTAATGAGGCTAAAAAAGTCACTCTTCACTAAAAAATTTTAGTAACATACATGTACAGAAATCATTTTAACAAGTCTACCATTGAACATCATCACGAGATGTGGTTTTCTAAAAACATTTGCACATAATCTTGTGAAGAGAAAACATTATGAAAGCACGTGGAGTCTGTACAAACAACTCTCTTTAAAGTTGAAATAAAAGCACAAAAAACACAACATTTGAACAGGGCCCAGCTGTCAGTCCAATTACAAAAAACAACCAAAATCACACACATTTCTTCATTCCTATTTTTATAAATGCATGTAATGTTAAAGAACTCACTGAACCCTGGTCCTGAGGGTATCAGGGCGGAAATTTCAGTTTTAGTTTTAGTAGAGGTTTTACAGCGTTCGCAACTGCATAAGGTCATATGAGCGCCAAGGGGTGGATGTCGACAGAGAAGTCCTTACTTACTCTGCTCACCTCTCTACCTTCAACAGCACACAGTCTGCTTCGACTATCAAGGCACCGCTGAAATAGCGGGTCACAAGAATGTGACAAACATTAGAGGGAAAATGACAATAGTTAAGATTAGGAAAGAAAAAGCAGCAGTTCCCTTTGCAGTTCAGGCAGTTATGAGTTTGACATTGATGAATCGGCCAGTATACAATTCTACTGTGCATAGGAACAGGTTAATGTCCCCCCTTTGGGAATGGCCTAAAGATACTCCTGTCAGCAGCACTGCCCCAGGGGTGGTGGAAATCTCAGAGTAGGAAACAGATCCTGATCATTATTGTGATCTGATTTGATCATTTTTCTTGGTGCTTCATGGTGTGACTACAATACCAGCATACCACTACAGACATTTTTTAATATCCAGATCAATAACTTGTCTACTCACATTCATAAAACTGCTGCATCGAGCCAATTCCTGCATGACAATGGCATAGGTGGCTTAGTTAGTGGTTAGGCTATCAGACTCGTAATCGTAATCATGAGGTTGCGGATTCAGGGGTTCGACCCACGGGCCCGACGTTGCGTCCTTGAGAAGGGCACTTTACACGAATTTCCACACCACTGCAAGCATACACAGCGGGTGAAGCGAGAGAGGGCTGCGGTGTTTCTGTAGACTTCGATCTAGCCCTAAGCCTAGCTACACGCACGCGTAATGTGTCATGTGCAGGCCTGCCACATGGCCAAAACCCCTGTTCATAGGTACTTGTGGCAAGGGAAACAACCTATGAATAAATACAGCTGGATTAGTCAACAAATGCTTACTTCCCTTGCATTTTTTAATTAAACAGTGATTTGATATAACAGGACTTTTTCTCTGGTCCCACCATCCTTGTTATATCAGGTTTCCACTTTACAAGTTTGTTCATTTAAAAGAGCAAACACCATTTTTAGTCCTTCTGAATATGGGGCATGCAATAAGACTGTGGTGTGGTGGCAAGGCGCTATACTATCCCATGCTGAAAATGTGAGTTCAATTCCCATACAAGAAAAATTTCTATTGAGTACAGTGCAGCCTCTCTTTATCGATCTTCGACATAACGATATCCTCTGTATAGCGACATGGTGCCCAGGCCCCAATTTTTCCATATATATATATATACCATAAAAAATATTTTTGGTTGCCTCTTTATAACGACAGCCCTCTATAACGACATTTTTTCTGGTCTCAACGATGTCGTTATAGAGAGGCTACACTGTATGTCTAAGTTTTTCTGCAAGACGCTGTATCTCTCTCAGCCCGCTACATTGGATCATCACCTGTTCCACTGCACAGCCCTAAATGACATCAGAGCTACCCTTCTCCCTCCGAGACCTAACATTGACAACACACTCTATGGAACTTTACAGCAACTGCAGCAAACCTGCACTTATCACTACATGGCATTGGACAGAAGGGCGAGAGCCCAGCTGTTGCTGGATCGATAACAACAACAACAACTCTCCGCCCAGACTGGCCTTCCAGGCAGTGTAAACCTAGCAGTAGAACCGAGGGAGCTCAGGCGTATGAGTCCTACATTAAGTCTCCAAGGGTTATAGGGCTTAAAGTAGTTAATACTGAGAAAAGTCTCAACTCCTTTTATCTTTACTAGTTCACTTTTATGATCATTTTTTTTTTAAAGCTAGGCTGATGGTCCCCTTTAATAACCAGGGTTCGGTGAAATAAAAAATAAATAAATGACATTTTCTTTCATAACAAGATGACTAAATGGTATGGCCCATCAGTCATAGTAATTGGAAGAACACAACATTCAACACTGATGTCCGCTCAGTGCACGAAGTGAGTATCTCTAGAACTTTGAAGATAAGCACTTTGAGCAATCAACCCTCAATCTGCTAAAATGTCTTTGAGTGCTACAACTTCGCCTTGACTTGACCTTTGCTTGCTGACCCCAAAGTTGACCTCTGTTGCTCTGCCAGATCTTTCTCCCATGTGTACTCCGGCATGTTCTGGTGTTCTGCACAAAAACAAAATATACAGCAAATGCATAACATCATAATGGATAGATAGATATGTATGTGATTTCTCGCATAAATCAAATACAGTGGAATCCTGTTATAACAAGAGGGAGGGGACCGGTGCGAAACATCCGTTATAGCAGGATTCTCGTTTTAAGGGATCCAGTAATAAATTCAAGGGAAATAGTGCAGTAGGTTGTCTGTTCGTTTTTTTGTGTAATCTCTCCTAATGATGATTTGGTTCGACATGATCTCTAGGTGTTACTTGATCAAAAATCGAATAAGGTTTCTTTCTCTAGCACTAGCAATGTTGACAGCTCAGCGTTGGCGATCAGAAATAAAGTTCTCTTGGCTAACTCGTCCGCTGTGTTGTCCCCCACCCCACCACACCCTGTGGTGTGTCCTGTCTCCTTAGGCACGTCACACATTCGCTCCATCCATCCCATCATAGTCACATCGTTGTGACCCCACATCGGAGAAGTGAGAGGCACGGCAGGCCTAGAAAGTCTAGACTAGGCTGGCCTATCACACGATGCGGTCTGCTTGTTTGTGTATACCGCATCCTAATCCTCCCAACTCATTCGCTCAGCCTTCATTGTGGGCACACATGGGCTCTCCCATTCTTTTTTCGCAAGATCACCAACAGCTGGCGAGGTTTTACAGGAATAAATGGCCTATGCACTGTGCACAGCACTAGCAATATTCCACTATAACCGACTCGAATGTTTGTCTGATTGCGTTATAGCAGCATTTTATTTACAAAGATAAAGAAGGAAAAAAATGGGGTTTTAGAATTGTGCCTTTATAGCAGACTTCTCGTTATTTCAGGACTCGTTATAAGTGGATTCCACTGCAAAAATAGGCAAATGGTTTGAGAATTATTCAGGTGGTAGATAAATCCTCTTAACAAAATGCATAATTACAAACCACAAACAAATAAGACCAAAGAGAATAACAAAAATAAAGAAGAAATCAATAGCTTTTGGGAGTGAATTCCCCATGAACTAAGTTAATGATAAAAAATATTTAAAATGTACATGCATAGATTCGGTAAAAAAAACAGACAAGGGTCAGTAAATAATAACAATAGTCAAGAAGAATGTCATTCAAAAAGCCACAAAATTCAGAAAGAAGTTACTTTGGCACTGTAAGGAAACAGTAGGCCCTATTGTCTAAAATTTGAAAGTTTGATATTCAAATTTAAAAATAATAAGATGCTCATTGTGCACAAATTATAGTAAAAAGTTTCTCTGACTGAATTTCACTTCTTCCAGAAACATTGCTCCAACAAAAAATCTTCAGCTTCCCACAAAAACCCTCAAACCATTTCAAGAAACAAACACATTGGCTGACCACACATAATATGTGTCACGACATGGTGGAATCAGGCGCACGTCAACTTTTAGGCATGTGGAGCTTATTGGTATCATATAAAAGCTTCTTCATTTGTCTTGCTTTCAATTTAAAAAGTAAGCTACTCATCTGGCTTGATTAGAAGGAGAGAATTTGAGATTGAAGGAGACGGGGTCGCCTGATTTCAGAGGCGAAATTAGTGAGAAAATTGTCGTCAAAGCTTGTCGACGTCCATAACTGGAGAGTGATAAGAAACTGAAAATTTACTCTTTTCTTGCCGTTTTTCCGATAAAATCCACACATATGTGTGTTTTTAAGTAGACATAAAAAGTTCTGAGCCAAAAAGCTGAAGTGAGCTAGAAATGGTCAATTGGGAGGAAAAATGCCGGCTTCTTTATTTTCATTATTTTGACGAGCGCCTGATTTCACCACGATGCCTCACATATATGTATGTGTGTGCCTGGAGAGAAGTCCCAGTTGTCGGAAATGTTGGATATTGGTCTAAGGGTATATTCTTATAGTTATAGCAAATGCAATGCTGAACACGCTGATTTTTTAATTTGTCAAATATCATGGGAAGTTTTAAAGATATGCCAAATTTTGTAACGCAGGGAGTAAAAACAAAGTTTGAAGAAAAATCAAATTTCTAATATAGGCCTATTTGTAACCATTGGTTAAGAACAACATTTGCAAAACTAATTTATAATAAAAATACTTTGACTTTAAATAATAAAAAATCCTTTCAGCATAATGTTAAATATGTGTTCTACGAAGGAACTAAGTTTTTGACCTAATACGACTTTTTTGGGCCTTTTCACCCTGTTGTTAAAAAATATAGCTTTGCCGACAACTGGGTCCTTTTACCAGGCATGCACACACACATATGTGTTATGACACTGTGTAATCATGCACTCGTCAATTTTTGGGCATACAGAGTTATTGGTATCAACTGAAAGCGTATTAATTTTTTTGCTTTCAATGAAAAAAAATATGCATCTCTACATTGAATAGAAGTCCAGATATTTGTGATTGAAGGAGGTAAGGTTGCTTGATTTCAGTGATGAAATTAGCCAGAAAATAGCAGCCAAAGTTTGGCAACTCCAATAGATAAAAAATCCTGGAAAAAAGAAAAATAACATATATTTTGTGACTTTAATCAAAGTTTTTCAATAAAATTCATACGGAAATATGTTTTTGTACGGACATAAAAGGGTTTGAGCCAAAAAACAAAAATTCAGTAAAAATTGTCTAACTGGAGGAAAAATGTCTGTTTCTCCAATTTCTTTATTTTGACGAGTGCCTGCTTTCACCACGATACCTCGCATATATATATCATATATGCACAAACATACCTGGGACCCGGAACGATGGTTGCATGTAGAGACTGTGGGCGGCGTCCACGGGAACTGCCACGCCAGACACAAAACTGGCGCTGGGAGACAGGAGGAAGCACACCACAGTGGAAACCTGTGGGAACAGTTTACTTTTAGTTTTAGTAAGAGTATTACGGCATTTGCAACACGATAAGGTCATATAAGTGCTGAAGATTAGAGATGTTACGAGAGAGTAACAAACAAGAAAAAGAAGGAGGAGAGATTAGGATGATAGATATTGATACGAAGGAAGGAGAAAACCAAACCAGAGCACCCACAAACCACCAACAACCTGTGGGGAAAAAATTAACGCACACTTAGGGAAAAAGAGTGACTATAAGCACAACAGGCAGAAACAATATATGTCACGACGCGGTGGAATCAGGCGCTTGTCCATTTTTGTTCATGTGAAGTTATACCAATAATATCATCTTAAAACTTGTTCGTTTGCCTTCCTTTTTGGTGAAAAAAATTACCATCTATGTTGAAAAGAAGTCGAAATATTTACAATTGAAGGAGGTGGGGGTCGCCTGGTTTCAGGGGTAAAATTAGTGAGAAAATGACCGCCAAAGATTAGTTATTTCCTTGATAGAGAGTCTGTAGAAACTGAAAATTAACGTTTTGTATGCCTTTAATCAATGCTTTTTAGTAAAATTCACACAGAAATGTGTTCTTAAACGGGCAAGAAAGAAAGTGGTAATCCAAAAAAATGGATAAATATTCACAAACCTGTGGAAAAATGACAGTTTCTTCACTTTGATTATTTTGACGAGCACCTGATTTCCCCACACTGCCTCACGTATGACAAAGTGTTGCACTGAGCAGTCTATATCAACATCTCAGAAGAGAAGTACATCATGAACAAGTAGTCTCATCAGATTTTAAAAAAAAATTAAATAGAAGTTTATAATTGGTCTTAAGGTGCTCAACATCGGGTACAGAGACAGGCAGAGTGTGTTGGGAGAATGAAAAAGTTTAGTTGCAACACAATAAGGTCATATTAGTGCCGAAGATTAGAGGTGTTACAAGAGAGAAACAAACACAAAAAAGAAGGAGGGGAGATAAAGCGGATATCTGTTTAATAGGAAAGAAGAAGCAAACCACACCACAGCACCTGCCAACGACCCACAAGAATGAGAAAGAAGGCTTAAAGACTTGTTTTTATGGTATCTTTGCTTTTGAAAAAAGAAGACAGGGTGGAAATGCACTATACAGAATGATGCTATCCATTCGTATTATTTTTTTTGGAGAAAGAGGGAGAGAGAATAATAGACAGACAGACAGACAGATTGACAAACAGACAGATTGACAAACAGACAGACAGACAGACAGACAGACAGACAGACAGACAGACAGACAGACAGACAGGCAGGCAGGCAGGCAGGCAGGCAGGCAGGCAGGCAGGCAGGCAGACAGACAGACAGTGAGAGAGAGAGAGAGAGAGAGAGAGAGAGAGAGAGAGAGAGAGAGAGAGAGAGAGAGAGATCAACCGACATAAAAAGAAAAGATCTATCTATACAACTTCCATCATGACATATTTATGCGGACATTGCTCAGTGAGAGGGAGAAATACAGAGGGAGACATGTAAAATTTACATGGTAATCCACACCAGTAAAGATAAAAGAGCACAGCAGTTGTTATTGATCCACGGGTCATTAAGCATAAGCCTGTGTGCATGACCGGTCACAGTAATACACTACTAACTTGACTCTTATTCATGAGCCATCAGTATGAATAAGTAAACAGCAAGAGAGAAAAGGAAAATAAATCTTTATTGACCCCGGCCAGCAGAAACATGATTACAATCACAGATACCAGGATATATAATGTCAAATAATGCCATGCTACTGCAAGTGGCTAGGGGCTCTCTTGGTCTTCAAACCAAGAAGCATGAAATAATAACTATTAAATACTGCCAATGTCATTTTTAAAATAAATAGCCTACCAGGAACTGTAGATTTTTTCACGGATTAGAGGACAAAGTAAATTATATATTATAGAAGTCAAATCTAAATGATTAATGTTGAATAATGTTCTTTGCTTCAGAAGTACAGGTCACATCAAGTGGAAAAAGTTTAAATTTTAGACAGTAAAAGTTTTAAAACGCTTGCAATGCAAAATTCACAAATAGCTCATATAAGTTTCAAAGATTAAAAGTGTTAATAGAGGGTAGCATGCTAAGACAAGAAGGAGGAGAGATCAGGATAACAGATGTTTGAATAGGAAAGAAGGGACACACTACACCAGAGCGCCCACCAACCACCCACTGTAAAAAAAGGAGTAAAAATCAGCCAACACACCAGGAGGCAGTTTTCAATCTTTAAAGTTTGGCCAACATTCACCAGTTGTGTGGTTTATCATGTCATCTTTATCATAATCAAACCTCACATATAAAAAAAAAACTTCCCAAAACCCCCCACGAAATTACGAGTCTAACACCCCCCTCCCTTCCCCCTCCCCACCACCACCACCGACCTCCTCCACAGTGCCCAGCCGTTGTGCTGGAACCTGCAGCCTCACGGCCTCAAAGATGTCAGCACTGCCGTAGTTTGCGGCGGCCGTCTCAGAGTAGATGGAGCTGCCCTGAGGAAGACAGTTTTTTTTTTAGTTTTAGTAAGAGTTTACGGCACTTGCAACACAATAAGGTCATATAAGTGCCGAAGATTAGAGGTGTTACAAGAGAGTAACAAACACAAAAAAAGAAGGAGAGGAGATAAAGACAATAGACAGATACGAACCAAAGTTTGTTCACTGTTTATGTGTACGTTCCTTTACACTTCCTAAAACAACATATAAAAGAAATGTTTAAAGAACAAAGCCCCCTCTACATTATATGACGAGAAAACAACCTTGAACTTTCCTGAAAGGACCAAATCCTGACAGTGAAAGCTACTACATCTATAAAGAAAAATGAAAATATTTGATAAAAATTGTCCATGGTAGAACTGAAATTATATCATTTGTGATAAGGCAAACAGATGAGAATCTGACAATTACAATAATTGACCATTACTCTTTGATTAATAAGTCACCCGAAAGCATACAAGTCACGATGCAGTGGAATCAGGCCCTCGTCAATTTTGGGGCATATGGCGGTACTGGTTTATTTGTCTTGCTTTCGTTTGTTTTTT
This sequence comes from Aplysia californica, assembly GCF_000002075.1. NCBI lineage: Eukaryota > Metazoa > Mollusca > Gastropoda > Aplysiida > Aplysiidae > Aplysia > Aplysia californica. Next base: position 556,138 of record NW_004797659.1, read on the forward strand.
AAAATACCCATCTATCTTGAATAGAAGTCAAGATAATGCAATTGAAGAAGGTGGGGGTCACCTGGCTTCAGCTGTAAAATTAGCAAGAAAATGGCCTTCAAAGTTTCTCTCCTAAGAATTTCTCAGTAAAATCTACACAGAAATGTGTTTTTAAACGGATACTATTAATAAAAAAATTAGAGAGCCAAAAAACAAAAAATTCGAAAAAAATAGTCCAGTTATAAAGCAAATGGATATGTATCAAGCAAAATTTTAAAAAATAACAAATCAGAGTGAAATCGAGGAAAATTAAAATCCAACAACTTTAGAGTATCCTCAGCCAACGCCTTGTGTCAAAAGTGCCAACGGTTGGTGTAAAAATGTCAACCCAAGAGTTAACTACAAGTGCCAAAAGTGTCAACCACAAAAGTCAACTACAAGTCTCCAAAAAGTCAACCCAAAGAGACAACTAACAGTGTTAAAAGTGTCAACTGATAGTGTCAAAAGTGTCAACTGATAGTGTCAAAAGTGTCAACCCCTGAGGCTAGCGCCATACCCAAAGATCTAGCTCCACCATCTTCCCAGCGTCTGAGTCTCCACAACTTACCGGTGCCACGCTGTTGACCCTGACCCCATTGCTGATCCACTCCAAGGCCAGCGACTTGGTCAAGTTGTCCACTCCTGCCCGCGCAGCGCCAGAGTGACTATAGACCATACACACAAAGAGAAAAAGTTTCTTTTCTTTCAAATGCAAGAGTTTTTTACGCAACACTGCCCCCCCCCCCCCTTACCAGTGATACAATTTAGATTATCTAAGAGACGGGTTTCAACCTTACCTTTCAGAGTCCACCTAGGTTGAGAGAGACACATCACGGTCATCCCAGAAGGAAAATCGAGACAATCGATAAAAATTCCTCCCACACGGGAATCATTGATTGATTAATTGATTGAGAACATGTTTTATAGCGCTATCGACTCCGCTTGATTGATTGAGTACATGTTTTATAGCACTATCGACTCCGCTTGATTGATTGAGTACATGTTTTATGGCACTATCGACTCCGCTTGATTGATTGAGTACATGTTTTATAGCACTATCGACTCCGCTTGATTTGTTGAGTACGTGTTTTATGGCACTATCGACACAGACACAGGAAGCATACTTGGATGTTCTGTGTGCGACGGCAAAGCACCTAACTATTGTCGGGTATGCAAATCAAATATATAATATAATATTATGGCACAAAGTTAACGAAACCGCAAAACTATAGTCAGAAATTACATGGGGGCGGGGGAGGAAAGAAATATAACCTCTAAAAAAAACTTGTATAACATAAAATATGTCCCCTTCTCAGAGTCATAATATAAATAATATATATAATTATGACACTGACCCTAAATACATGTAGCTCTTAAGTTTTCAGAGGTATAGTTTTTTGTGAGGATTTAGAGACATTTTTAAAAATATGTGAACTCATATCTCTCTCGCTCCCTCCTCCCCTCCC
>NW_004797659.1:558365-559740 GCF_000002075.1 Aplysia californica
AATTTTCGTACCAGCCACCAACATGATGTATTCTATGCAGGATATCAAATGATTCCTATCTCTACCCAGGTGATCTCCACCACCCACCATTACTAACAAATCATCCACTAGTAGCTACACAATATCACCCAGGTTGGCAAGCACAGAGTTAGACCATAAATATACATGTGGGCTGCTTTCACGCAGTCTGTCACCGTCAGTGTCAGCCCTGCCTACTGTAAGATAACTAGGATTTCTAAAAAAAGAGAAACTGTAAAATACTTTTAATATGAAAATAAGATAATAACTTCTGGCAAAGTGGGAAGTTTTAATTATTACACCATTGGTGCCATTAATGACAAATTGTAACTGTATGGTCCAGCCCTCCCAGTCTCACCTTCCTTGGACATGAGGAATGTTCCAGTCAAGTTGGTTTCCACAACTGCTGTGAAACCTTTGAGAGAAATGTCGGCGGACGGACTGATAAACTGGCCTCCACCATTATTTACCAGGAAGTCAAGTCTACCAAAAGTTTTCAATGAAGTAGATACAAGTTCCTGGACCTGAAAATGAATAGGAGCATATCAGTCTGGGATCTTTTAAGGTTTCATTTACCCACCCAAGTCGTAAAGCTTATCCCTACCACATCTACCACTGAAAACAGAGAAGCAACATTTTTGTGGTCATAAAAATTAACAACAAAGATCTGCCGCCTTCACCTGTGAAACTGACCTTTCCAAAACTTTGAACAAAAAGTGGTGATTTGGCAGGAGACAAAACAAAAGGTGAGCAAAGTGAAGAATATCGATTATAGAATCAAAATATATTTTCCAAAAAAATGTTCATAGTTCATGACTTCACACTTTGGCTTTGAAGAGTCTAATAGATGCACTCTATTATATAATATGTATACCATTTAAAGTTCCTGGAAAAAACAAGGTCAGACCAGACTGAGTAAAAAATTCCAAAGCAAACAAGTTAAGCCATTTGAGAAAGTGAAAGATGAAATTAAAAGAGGAAAATAGCTAAGTAGAAGAAATATAATAAACAACATACACTTTCCACTTTGCGGATGTTGCACACCATAAACTCCAGCCTGTTTTTCCTTCCAGTTTCAGAAAGCCATTTCCTCATGTCCTTAGCAGCCTCTTCAAGACGTTCCAGCTTCCTGGAAGCTATCATGACATTGCATCCTGCAATGTAACATTTTTTTGGTAAAAGAAAAGGCCTTACATTTGTCCTGAGGAAAGTGACATAGGCTATCATCTACTGCTCCATAAAAGGTGCAGGATAAAGGTGACATAATAAACAGGTGGCTACTGACAAGGAAAAAACTTTTCGGACACCATGAAAATGCCTATGCTGGGTCACAAAATTTACGAATCATATATATAAT
>NW_004797659.1:560421-582315 GCF_000002075.1 Aplysia californica
CCTGATTTTGGTGTTTTCTCACGATCCATTGTTGTGTACACAGTTCTTCGTGTTACATTAAAATGTCTCGCAACAGTGGATACTGAGGCCCCCCCGCGGATCATTCCAACAAGCTGATTTCGCACATTTTCGCGTACGGTGTGACACCATGAAACGTAGACAAGACAAGTTTTATCACTGGCGAATTGTTACAAAAATGGCAAAGCTTTGATGTGTTCTTCTTTTTTAAACAAATCATTGCCGTATCATGATTAATTTTCAAAAAACACGAAACATGTAACACGCATGCAGTTACAAAACCACTCATGCGTTCAGAAATCTGAAAGCAGATCACCATTGACAGGTATATCACGTAATCAGTGTGTAAATTTGAAAGTAATTGGTTGCATAGATTTTGTTTTATTGAGCTTCAAAAGGTGTATACTTAAAATTGTGACATATATATGTAATGTAATATTCGCATAATTCTAGAAATCTGAACTTTTGGATTTATAGGGAAAATCAATTCCTCTGCTGATAATAAATTTTGCGGAAGAAGTATTTTAAAAATTACCTTTCGAGTATAATCTGTCATTGAAAAACTTTATTTCAAAGATGCGTACAGTGCTGCTTATTACTACAGCTGCGCCATAAGCAGATTATAATTTCACATTGCAACAGGACTTTTCAAAATTTTATTTTTGGAATGCATCACGGACAATGCATTAATAGGTAATGAATCCACCATCAGAATAAATGGAAGACTAATATATTATCAATAATCTAAGGTTTACAGACTGAATTCGCCTGTCACCTTCAAAATCAAATGCGTTTGTTTTTCAAGGTTACAGTAAAAAATCGATTGTATTGTGCAAAAATGGTAGCTTCTGCCCCATCCATGAAGATAAAATCAGGCTCGCCCTGACTCAGTCCGATAAAACCAACTGATAGTGTGCTCTGGGTGTAAATGAGCAGACATCAAAGTTGTATTACATTAATTCAGACAGGAATATATGTTCATTATATTTCGTTTAGTGTCTGGATCAGAGCCAAGCAAATGCTCATAAATAAATGTGTATCAGAGAGTTGTCAGTGCCTGCATGACATTATGTACACTGTACACACTGATCTGATCTGCTACACATATATATATATCAGGGTGACCTGAGGAGTGTGTGTATGTGTGAGGTGGGGGGGCGGAGAGGGCTCGGGGTATTAGAGGTGGGAATAAAGATGATGCTTCATACAAAGGCCCATATTATATATTATGTGGGAGTGGGATGGACTGTCAGTATTGAACGGTATTGGGAGAGAGATTGAGACAGATATATAATGACGGATAAAGGGGCATAAATACGAGGGCTGTCCCACGGAAAACTGGAAAAGGTCCATAAAAGCAACAATCTTTGTCCTATTATAAATAAAAATGTAACACATCATACCTCAACATGTGCTTTATTTCTCTATGTAATCACCATCCCGCTGGACGCATTTTTCCCATTGCTGGATCAGGGAGAAAATACCCTCCCTGAAGAATTTTTCGTCAAGGGATTTTAACCAACCTTTCACAGCTTCCACAAGGTCTTCGTCGTTGGTCAATCGCTGTCCAGAAAAATGGCGTTTCATTGGTCCAAAAAGGTGATAATCTGATGGGGCCAAGTCAGGACTGTGAGGGGGGTGTGGCAGAACTTCCAAGCCGAACCTTTGGATCCAGTCTTTCGTAGCGTTTGCGGTGCATGGCGTTGCGTTGTCATGCTGCAAAATGACCCCGCTGGACAACTGGCCGGGTCTTTTTCGGCGCACAACCTCTCTCAACTTATCAAGAGTCTGGCAGTATCTGTTAGCATTAACAGTTTGTACTGGTTCCAGAATGTCAAGAAGCAGAACACCCTTAGCATCCCAGAAAACAGGGACCATGAGTTTCTACACCAATGGCTGAACTTTAAACTTTTTAGGGGGAGGTGAAGATGTGCGCTTCCAAACCATTGAATCCCTCTTCATCTCAGGGGTCATGTGGTGTTCTCATCCCCTGAAATAATACTTCTCAGGAATGCTTCATCGTATTGTTTGAGGTCTCCAGATGCATTCATGACTCTAGTGACAGCTTGGCGACAATGATTCAACAAAGTATGAGACACTTCAGCACGTTGCGTCTTGTGGTCAGCTGTGTAAGCTCTTTTGGGACCCATCGAGCAGAGACCTTTTGATAGTGCAGCGCATCAAACACTATCCTATGGACAGTTGACTTTGAAATGTTTAGCGACTCTGAAATTTCGCGAATTTTAAGGCGCCTGTCTGTTTGAATGAGTTCGTTAACGCAACTCTTGTTGTCCTCAGTCTATGCAGAAAAACATGGTCCTGGGCGCCCTGGGTGAACTTTGTAATTGACATCCATGCCCGGCTTAAAACTTACAACACCACTCATATGTACCTGTGACTTTGCCATTACTTTCTCCCCGTAAACTGACTATATTTCAGCGTGTATTTCTATAGGTTTGAGACCTTTTACGGTCAGAAACCGAAGAACAGACTTCACTTCTACCCTTGACCAATTATCCAAGGGGGTAGCGCCATCTTTGGAGAACCGCTGCGTTCGTTTGGTTTGTGCGATGCTCATGTGGTGCTCAATCGGGAAATTCCTCAATGATTGTATTAAAAGTGCGCGTTTCGTTTACAGAATGTGAAAATATTGAAGTTTTCAAATTACAGCCAAATTCCGGTTTTCCGTGGGACAGACCCCGTAACTGCAAATGTGAGGCATCGTGATGAATTCAGGTGCTCATCAAAATTAATGAAATAAAAGTAACCGGCATTTGGCCCCCCAAAGATCAGTGGCAAAATTTTTTAACTGCATAAAAAAGGCTGAACTCGAAGCCCAATTCGCTGGTGGTATATAACGAGGCAAATATTATAAATAGTCTAATAGGAACTCTATATATAATATAATTATGATTATCTAGGCCTAAAAATTCGGTGGAAGGCAGTGCAAAGACGCAAATATAATGGTGTTCCTTTTCGTAATCCAAACCTGGCGGTACGCGGAGCTTAACAAAGGGGGATTGGCTGGGGAGGGGGAGCAATTATGAGATTCGACTGTAATTAATTATAAGATTGATTTATTTATGTCACGCACGGGATCCCTCTATGCACATGGCTATGTGCAGTATTTCATTATTAAATGTTATATTTATGTTTTATTATAATACATGTAATTACAGAGTTGATTTAGTAGTAGGCCTAGAGTCTAGTCTATTATTGAATAAAGGATTTTAATAATTTTAACTGAAGTCTGTATGCCAAGGCCTAGAATATTTAGACAGTTTCTCTTAAATTTTACCGAGTCCAAACCCAGTTGAGACAAATTAAGTTTACCACTACTAGCCTACAGATCTACTGCTAGTACATGTACATCTAGATCTAGATCTAGTCTTGTTACTAAGTAACTTTACTTATTACTACTAATCTATATCTACTAGATTTCTACTACAGACTGCTGAAGTAAACATAAAATGATAAAGTTTTTAAACTCACCTAAATACAGGAGTTCGTACGTAATTGCTTTTCCTATTCCTGTGCCACCACCAGTTACAATTGCAGCTTTTCCAGCAAAAAGATCAGGGCGAAAGACACTTGTCACTTTCATAGTTAAATTTAATGCAAATGTCTAAAACTAGAGGTCATCTAATGTTCCCTGTTGACTGGCCTCGGACCGTTGTCTTATTTCAACAACAATCCAAAAACCAAAATGCGAAATGAGAGGAGGACCGAAAGTACACTGTACACAACAAGTACACCGCTAAGGTTCAAAGTTCATAGTTCACGGACTATTGGCACGGTTGACTTTTGCCCTTGGGTATCGTTCATGGTCGTTTTCGCTGTGTTTAGTGTTTTATGTTATTATTTTGTCTTTATAATACCACTCACTATTACTATTAGATTATTAGTTTTTCCTCCTTGTATTTTGTTTGGCTTTGGATCAACAACATATCAGTACAGTTCTGATTATTTTAAATTATTCACACAAGGCCAATAAAATTGAAAAAGGAAATGACTCAGTGTGCCTACCTTTTCTGCAGCTATTGTCATGGTAGTTTGGGTTGGGGTTTTTTTTCTCAGTTTATTGGTCTTAGCTTGAAGGATGAAAAGCCCACTTTTTGCAATTTAAAAAATCCAGTCTCTTTTATCTTGGCTTTGAGAACCCCTTCGGGAGCTCTTGTGGTCAAGAGGTTAGTGCATGTTCGCCTTTCGTTCGATAGGTTTCGGGTTCAAAGCGAGATAGCAACGGAAAATTTTCTTCTCTAAAACTAAAACTTGTCTCCTTTCACCTCCTTTCCTGCTCCCTAACAATGTTCTGTCCTCTGCTTTTGTCTCCACTTTCTGCCCCCACCACCTCAAATCCTTTGTCCCTTCCTCTGGGATCCTGACTCTTTCTGCAGTCTTTCTACTGCAACTCCTTACCGTTGTCTTTCAGCTATACCCCTGGTCTTATGGTAGGTAAGATCTAACACATAGCCTTCTCAGATAAGCGAGAAAAATCTTAAGGGTCCTGTGTGCAAGTTGCACACGTTAAAGATCCCTTGATGGTTCAAAATCGATAAGGGTAGGCTTCGCCGCCACCCAGGCAAAATTCAAAATTTCCTACCAAACTAAAAATGTTTTTATGTCTGCGTGCACGTGACCTTTTGCAGTTGCAAGCACAGTAAAAAAACAAAAAAAAACTCCTTTTGGTTATTGTTTTACTACAAACTCAATGTTTGTTAGAATAAAGAAAAACATTGACACTGACACAATAGTCAGCAAGCTCAGAGACAGAAACAAAAAAGACAGACATTCAGATAAAACAAAGGAAGAGAACAAGTCAAAAATATTTGAAAGTGAAAGGAAAGAAGCACAAGAGTACCTTCCAACCACCCTCCAAATTGCTAAAAGATAAAGACAACAGACAAGCAGTTATATAGCGGAGTCTAGTCAACACAATGACCACCACATTCTGACAGAAACAATAAATCACCAAGACAGTGACAGAAACAGTCAACGCAAGAACACTCACCAACCACTCATTGACAGAATCCCAATCAATTCTTTCAAAGATTATGATTTCTGAAAGAAATCCTTCAATTAATTAAAGAAAAACAAAACAACTTCAAGACAAATATTCAAAATATATTCTTTATTGAATCCTAAGTATAAACCCAATACTTTTGTTGCTCCCATGTGACCAAAGTACTAAACTAAGTTATCAGCCTCGATGGAACATCTTTGTTAATTGGATTAGTTCAACCCACCTTATAGATACAGACAGGTCAGTGCTAACCTCGCCACCTTGTAAATACATAGACAACAGTGGCTTACATATCCAGCTAATTTCTGTCACCTTGTATATACACAGCCAACATTGTTGCCTACATATCAAGGTAACCTCTGTCACCTTATAAATACTTAGACTTAGACAACATAGGGTGACCTGCATATCTAGCTACCTTCTGTCAACTTGTACATACACAGACAAAATAGTGGCTTACATTCTATACTGCCACTTGAAAGTAAAACCTAGTACATATATATACGAATCAGGGTGAAATCAACTATGCTAAATATTCCATAGATGTGATCGTGCAAGTGCGCACATCTTTTTATCTTCAGGCTGCTATCCATATATCTCAATATTCATAGAAATACGAAAAACAAAAATGAAAAAGAACAATTTGAAAAAAAAATTGTAGCTTATAACTGCTTCTACAATTTACAACCGCCCCCACATCCCCATCATGAACTTGTTAGCAAACGCCGAGCTGGGATTGTCTGTCGATGTCCAAGGCAAACGATTTCATTTTTACAGCATGGTGACAGTGACACGGTCAGTCCGTTCTTTGCTTTCACTCATTTCAGGTATTCACTTTATCCGATTTCCCCAAGAAACCGCTTTATTTTATCCACTATTTTTTTTACTTAAATAGTATTTCAATCGGGACCACAGAATATCTTTCACTTTAACAGATTGTTCAAATAAAACGGACTCCATTGTATTGCTAAATGTATATTGACACATCTCTAGCTAAGTAATAACTGAAAAGTAGAAAAAAAATAGTTTAAATTGGAAGCAATTTCTTTTATTTAATACAGTACAAAATGCAAACAACTGCAGCCATTTTTTTTACCCAACTCAAAACCTTAATCTCCAAATTTTATCAAACGTGACACAGATTGCTGTGTCTAAATTTTTCCAAAAAATTTTTAGCAGTTTCAAAAAAAAAATACGACATCTCCATTCAGTTTCATTACCAAACTCAAAACAAGAAGTGGATTCTACCAAAGCAAGTTCAAGAGAAGATAAAGCATTAAAGCAGAGCATGGCAGAATTGCTCACACTTAAAAGTTCACATCAGCATAAAAAGCTGGAAGAAAAAAACCCAACCTCCTCACCATACAGAGTGAAAATGGTCTTCCAATATCATACATGCATTTATTTCTCCCTGTACTAAAACATTCAAGTCAAACTGTGTGAACACAATCATTAATACCGATATACTGCAACTACTACACACTGTGAACCAAAATCTGTTAAGAACCATCAGTATCAACAAAATCATTCTCAATAGGTACTGTGCATGCACTCAAATGGCCTCAGGCCATTACACATTTAGTCTCTAGAACTCTTTCCATTCATGCATGGCAACCTTTGAGTTCTGCAAAAGTGTTGTGCCCCTTTCCACAGGGTCATGTTATTTAACCCCTCACATTTAATGCTCGTCCCACAGGAGCCGGCCAAAAAGGTGGAGGAGACCCTACAGCCCTCCAAAACAACCAAACACAAGAATGCACTGTAGAGTATTCGAACCAGGGCAGGCTGCACCGCAGTCAAGCATGATATCAACTGGGCAAACCGACACTCAGCATACGTGCTTCACATCGTAAGTCGAAAAAGAGCTCCCCAATCACAGGCTGTCAATATGTACATCGTGGTTCATTATTAAATGTATATATACTTTGTATACTCAGACATGAAAAGGTCCATTATAAGTAGCTAACAAATAATTATCTTGGTTTTTGTGATGATTCAAATTGCCATCCTCATATTGAACAGGGTGTAACTCTACAACTGTGAAAACAGGTACAGCAATATTGCATAAGCAAGCTTCATTAGTGGGTACATCATGAGCTTTCTACTTCCAAACACAATGGTACATGATCGCAGCAGGATTACTAGCACTAGCACTATCCTATTAAAACTACAATAGAGCGGCCAAGAAAGTGGCAACAAAACTATCTTCAGCTAGCAGTTTTAGTCTACACAAGCAAGAACACGGTATTTGCCTTTAAAACAGGTAAGGGCAAACTGTAGTCCGCTGGCCACATCAGGCCCCCGAGCATTTTTAGTCTGGTCTGAGTGTCAACTCTGTAATAACTAAAGTGGCCCTGGTGACTTGACAATTAGTCAAAACAAAACTGTCAGTCTTGAAAATTGAAATTACTAGTTTCCAGTTCAGCTGGAAGCAATAGATCAAATAGTAATACAATTTCTCAAGAAATGCCCTTGAAAGACACATGTGAAATTCAGTCTTACTTTTGAAAGCTTGGTATTTCAACCAATTTTATCCAATTTTCTCCAGTTTTGGTCTGCGAGATATTCAAAATCACTAATCCGGCTTGCGATTTTGATACACTTGCCCATTCCTGCACTAAATTTAAAGGAAGCTGTGACAACTTGTGTTGGTTGAATGGCGTCTACATATCAGCGATAGACAAAAAAGCAAGATATATTACAGAGATACCGATGGCCTCGATCACAAACCCTTTCAACTCCAAATTTCCCTCAGATGCTTTGAAGCTTTATTCAGCAAGGAAATGCCAATTTATTATTCATCTTTTAACATTCTACTCCTAAGAACAATATAAATGTGCCAAACAATAATGTAATTAAAGCATCAATGCCCACCATCAGTTTCAAACAAACCACAGTCAGTTGTTTTCCTCGTCTTGTAAAAAAAGTCTTCAGCCTAAAACCATTGAAAAATTAATATACAACAAGACTGAGCAAATTGTTGGATGTTTCATCTTCCTACAACTGAAACGTTCACACAGCTGTCAATACAAATTGTTAGAGTACATTACAAAATGCTCATAAATGAAAGACTTATTCACAAAATAATCTAAAAAGAAATTTTGTTCAGCTTACATGATCAGGGAACTATTTTGGCACGACTCTTTGGAAACTAAACCAAATCTACACCTTTTGAAGAATGTCAAAATCTGTCTGTCCAGTCATACAAAAAATGTTTCGGTTTTATAAAAAATCAGCCATGACCAGTTGGGTACTGACAATTTTGAAATGGATATGCCTCAGTGTGGCATTAGAGAATTAAATACAAAGTTCTGTCAATGAGTACAGCCTTCACGACATACTTATGGTAGGTACCCACCTACTGTCACAACTCTATAATACCCCAATATTTCATCTGTACATCAGTGCAACAACTATAACTCAGTACTACAACTTAGTTCCATGTTAAAACAAACAAAGTATTACAACTATAACTCAAAATTACAGAACTCAATGTAACAACTACAACTCATTGTTACATCCACAAATTAAAGTAACAAATATCATGTCACAACTAAAACTCAAACTCAAGCGTTACATTATCAACTCAGCATAACAACAAGAACTCAATGTAATAAAAAATTAAAAAACTGTACCACGACTTTTTTCAGTGAGACAACTACAGATCAGTATTACAACTGCCACTTAGCATTATAATATAATAGCGTTACAATGACTTGAACTCAAAACTTTGTATAACAACAAAAAGTCAGTATTACAACAAAAACACAGTATTGCATCTGCAACTCAGTATAGGTTCTAACAACAATAACTTGGTATGGCAAATAAAACCCAATGATACATCTACAGCGCCAGCGGCCGAGTGGTTAGGGATCTCTGGGTTACAATAATGTCAATGCGGAAAGTCACTGGTTGTGTCCTTGAGAAAGAGATCTTGGTCGAAGCCACAAAAAAAAACAAAAAAAAAACTGGACGCTGTACTGTGGCCACCAGCAGTTGTGTGATTTGTATTCTCTGTATGGTGACTTGGTACGTTATCATATATGTGTTACTGACATAACGTATAATGTAATTTATGCCATGAGTTAGCTATTGTACCCAAATTTCTTTTTTGGGATCAATAAAAAAAGGTATATCATGTAATTATCAGTCCGTTGTAGAAAGCTACTGCTGTCCCCAGGACTAAATCACAAGATGATAGCGATATAAAGTGATATACATGAAGAATGATGGGCCAGTGAATCTATTTTTATAGCCACAGCAATGGCTCAGCAGTCAATTTTTTTTTCTTAAAGGAACTCAGAACTTAACTGACAAAAGAAAAAAGCTTTCATCCCAAAACCAAAGATAATACTGCTTTGGGGGGAATGGGGAGGGGGGTGGGGGGTGGAGACGAAATAAATCCCCGGAGCCCTTCAGATCATAAGGCGATGAACTGTACATGTCATAAGCCCCTGTGGACCCAATGAACATAATTCAAAAGGTGAGCTGCTTCAGCACTGCCTGTCAGGAGCGACCAGAGATGAGCGGGATACACCACGTCAGAAAGATGGAGGCATTTGATAAAAATGAAATAAACTTCGCAACACGGGCATTGAACTCACTTTCACTTCACATGCAATGATGAATAGCCTAACCCCTACACCACAGACACCTCACTACCTCTGAATTACAAAGTTCTATGTGACATATTTAACTGTCCTGAGTTACTTAGGCCAAGAGGCTAGAAACCAAATTTTCTATCTGCCCTATCAAAATCGTAAGATTATTCGGAGTTGTTATCAAGATATTCAAAGAATAGCATTTGAAAAAGCTTGACTGACATGTTGTGAAACTCAGAATTATTTACATCAAATTTCTCAAAACTAGGTATTGAGCAGATAGCACTTAGTAATTCTAAGGGGCCGACCAGCCATAAATAGTCTGTGGTTAGACAGACAAGCATTCCCTATCACTGAAAGCTAGAGGCTGCTACAGTATTGCAGACGACAAGGGTACATATCCAGTGAATATCCTAGCCCTACACATTAGCACTAACATACCAAAATGAAGAGAAACACAAAATCGAAGAACAGAATATAACAACATCTATGAGTATTTACATTCTTGTGAGGTCTACAACTTTTCAACAAAGTGCAAACTGCTGGGCATTCCTAAAGTACGTATACAGGCCACACTGGGTCAAAACATTATGTATATCTTTGGCATAACTTAATCAATCGCGTGCAATTTTATAGCGAAAAGCATGTGAACTGTAGGGATTTGTTTAGCCAGACTCTCAGCAGCTCAAAATGTCATCCTCCTCCAACAACATCGACACATTCCTGGAGCCAGAATTCTACACCTCCATACACATACCAGTACAAACACAAGAGCACAGGTTTCTATTAGCATCTTGATCAGTGCCCCTGAAAACTTGGTCCTTTAAGTTCTGAAATTTCACTGCAAAAACCTTTTCTTTTACAACACAAAGGGAAAATAAATGGTTTCCTTTAATTGTGAAAAGTTAAAAAAAAAAGACATTGCATAGCAAAATCGTTTTCTTTTACAACATAAAAAAGGAAAATAAAGTAGAATATTTAAAAAAGTTTCGGTTGAGAAGTTCAGTGATCTATTGTGCATCTACTTTTGGTACATCCTGTGCATTCAATACAAAATTTTTTAGACATAGAAAGACCTAGGAATGTGTGCTACACCGATTAAATATGACTACTGCCTAAAGAGGTTACGAACACAGTGCTGGAAAAAAATCAAGATGGAAAGACAAAACCGAATAATAGTAAAGATGTAGGACCTACATCTGGCTCCTTCCAACCTCATGTTTGTTGGAGGAAAGAGAAAACATTCCCATAATAATAGTCAATTTGTGTTGGAAAAAGACAAAATAGACAGAAGAAAAAAAACAGAAAAACAGGAAAGAAGTAGTACCTGCCCTGGAAACTCTAACCACAGAACTCCTTAATAACGCTTTAAAAAGTAGCAGCAAAAAAGGTGTTGGTGAGTAGGACTTCCAGCTGCCAGAAAAAAATGGAGAAGGGAGAACAAAGTTCAGCAGATTTTTTGTCTGAATGTTAACTGCTACCAGGTAGTTGAAAAATGAAACACACATGTCTTTTATTAATTAAAACAAATAAATCATTATCAACAAATGTGTCACGGCACAGTGGAATCAGGCGCTCGTCAATTTTTGGGCATATGGTGTTATTGGTATCATCTTAAAGGTTGTTCATTTGCCTTGCTTTCGATGAAAGAAATATCCGTTTATCTTGAATAAAAGTTGAGATATTCACAATTGAAGGAGGAGAGGTCGTCTGGTTTCTGAGGTAAAATTAGCGAGAAAATGGCCACCAAAGGTTGATGACTTCCATAGCTCAAGAGTCATTGGAAACTGCAAATTTGTATTTGTTGTGCCTTTAATCAACATTTTTCCATAAAATCCACACATAAAAGTGTTTTTGAATGGACATACAAGGTGATGAGCCAAAAAAAAAAAATTAGAAAAAAATTTCCAAACTGGACGAAACGTGTCGATTTCAAACTGGACGAAACTTGCCGATTTCTCGGATTTCATTATTTTGACGAGCGCCTGATTTCACAACGATGCCTCACAATTACAATATTGAACGGAAAACAAAACAAAAAAACAGAGAAAAACCACCAAGTTCAAAGAGGACACAGGTTGGTTGCGGAGAGGAAAAACATTTTCACATCTGTTGCTTTGCAAAACTGTAAATGAAGATCAGCTTGACTCAAAAACAAATCAGGTTACAGTCAAGTCAATGAAATGGGGAGGGGGGGGGGGGTGTGGAGTAACTAAAAAATCTGCAGTAAGGTTTGGCACTTGTGAATTCACTAGAATTTAAAAAAGTACCCCACCATTTAACACTATGCCCCCCTCGGGACGCCGATCGGTGACGGTAAGAAGCCGTCCATTTTCCTCATGGGACGCCGATCGGTGACGGTGTGATATAGCATGTACCTCACCTGTATCCTGGTCCATGGGGATAAGTGTTGTGTGCAGCGAGGGTGAAAAGTCTTAAAATTCTAGACTACATAGACCAGTGAAAGGCAAGAGACCATGTCACTGAAATGATTGAGTATAGTCATAAAACATACACGTCTTGCTGGTATATTATTGCATAAATCTCTGAGGATGGAGTAAGTAATAAATTGCTCCTTCTCAAAAAATATTTTTTAATGGTCAATAGGCATCTGAGTTCTTTTAACTTTACATTAAAAGCTACTTCCTTCCTCCTAAACATGGATCTCAGTGAAGAAACTAACTTACAATTTTTATAATACTTTTTTGTAAAGTGAGTATCAATGCACCAGGGCAAATTTCGTCACAGAAAGATGTTTTCAAAGACACACCATCATCAGACCATAAACATCAATTAATGGAGAAGCCGAGCTGAAAAATTACTGTGAGTGATCATAATTGCAACCATCTTTTCCCTGGAGCACATCAAAATGTCAGTGACACAAACAAATAAGAGTGGACCACACCACAAGACCCATTCCTTTCGTTTTGTAGTTTTAGCAAGGGTTTCACAGCACTGCCAACACAAAAAGGTCATAATGAGCGCCGAAAATTAGAAGTGACACTAGAATGTAACATACATGGAAAAGAGAAGAGATAAGAATGATAGATGTGTGGTAGGAAAGAATGAGCAAACCACACCAGAGCGCCCACCTTTGGCTTGTTTGGTCAAACATAGATGATGCCACATCCCACAACGACAATCATGTGTGCTTTCTTCACATGCCTGTCTCTAAAAACTTAAAGTATGAGCAACTGGAAAAAAAGCAGGACATAAAACTGACGGGAATGTAAACATATCAGAAGTCACAGCCCAAGATGAAGCAAAACACAATCTCCCATTAGTTGAAAACAAAGTGAGAGACCAGAGTGCGAGTTCACAGCTGTTTTTGAGTGACCAATCCAATAAGTCCGTACCTAATCAAATTACAACACTCTATCCAATTTCCGCACCAGGAAACATCCCCAAGGTCTAGTGTTTGTATCCCCACTTTCACATCCCCCCCCAACCACGCCACCTTTCACGAAATTCAATTACAGCAATAGTGAGATGCCTGTGGAACATGTAAATATCAAAATCGAGTAGGCCTACAGCCAATTTGTGGTTATCTCAAAGCAACAGGCCGGAATATCAGAAGACATTGTTGTACACAGGATTCATCAAAATTGGGCAGTTAGAGGCTACCTCACAAAAGGAATTGACAGAGAAAAACGTGGAATGTATCGAGTGAACAAGAATCTTCTCGCTCATCATGGCACATGTAACAGAGCCAAACAAACAAACAAACAATCCCGGCTTGTGGTTAGATAGAAGTATATCAATCGCAAAAAAAAAAATTGAAGTCAAATAACTAGTCATCAACAAGAGTAAAATGAACACTAGAAAAAAATCAAAATATTGCAACACTCGTAATATAAATACCTAAAATAGTCACAGCGGACTCGTATGCACATCCTCCGAACAAAATAGCAGATTCATATCTTTCAGTATTTTACAAACACGCATATTGACATAGTACATCTGGCAACAAGGACACACACAAAAGGTCAAATACACTCACATGATGTGTCTATAGACAGACACACACATGCAAGCACAGACGGACACACGCATGCATGCACACACGCACACACACACACACCGAAAAGTACCACAACCACATACACTCAATGTGCTTTCAGATACAGATCATAAAATCACAGTTACATACACTCACAGCATATACATCTACAGACATAAAATATAATCACAATCATAAGTCTACAAATAGAACATGTAATATCACTCAACAACATCAATGTACCTACTGTGCCACCTGAAAAGAATACAAAGCTAGAACAGCAGAATATAACAAAAGTATGACCACTGATAAAGCTATTAATAATACAAATTCTACAGGTAGCACCGCTACATATATCAAAACACCCTTTATACACCTTGGAATTATGAAACAACAATGTATCCAGTCAACAAGGCAATGGCCACAATATCAAACAATGGAATTGGAAACTCGCAAATTATGGACTTGGAGGCATAATGCTACATCCAATAAAGCAATAACCTATTTAAGAAACAAGAGGCTGGATCACTTACTGAAAAAAAAATTAGGTTTGTACTAAAAGCATAACATACAAGAAATTTCTTGAGGTGAAGTTTTTAATACACCTTTTTCGTGATCTAATAAGGTTTTTTAAAATTCAATATACTGCACCTCCCTTCTAACCAGATAGGGCCTTGATTACTATGAGGCAATAAGATATTCGATACGTGAAAAAAACTTTCTATGCAATGTATGACCTTCTGGCCAGAAAACATAGCGCATCAGGATAGATGAACAGCTTTCAGGAGACTCCTGTTTTCCTAATTATGAAAAAACAAAATCTGTTGCTTCTGGATGTGCTTGGAAAAAGCAGCAAGCATTCTAATAACTTTTTAAAAAATAAATCAGAGACCAAAAAATGTTCACCTTCTTCTTCTTTCTTCTCGTTCATGTCTTAGCAGACATCCCAGTCTCTAGAGCAAAGGCTGCAGTTTGCTACAGGTCCTCCAGCCCCCATACAGTTTTGAGTCAGTCTTTGCTCAGGGCTGGGCCAATATTTCCTTCTTCTAAGTACATCGAGTAGGCTTGTAGCACCTTCATTTTCTCAATCTTATTTTTTCAAATATCAGTACAATAACTGTAAAACGTTGCGGGGGATTTTCGTACTTGCCAATAACACACGTAAACTACCAATATACTATTTCAGTGAAGAAGAGTACATTAACACCTTAATGGCGAACAAGTGGTGAGGAATAGAAAAACTAGGGCAAAAAATAAAAACTATGTTGAAATTTGTGGCAAGTCAGTACGATCATAACCTATATTTAGCTAGAAACAGAGTATGACAATCGTAAAAACATAAAGGAGAAGACAAAGGAGTAGATCAACAGACCCCACCAAAATGGTTATCAAATTCCCACAGGAAGAAAAAAAAAAAGAAAGTGGACCATGGGAAAATGGCATCCTCGAACCACCCACAGCTCATCAAATATAACTTGTAGGAATAAACAATATGCCTCACAACCAGTGAAAATATCAACATCACCTTCAGGTAAATAGTGTGAAACCCAGCCAGGGAGCTTGACCAAAAAGAGAATCTCCCACCAGCCAGCCACTGGTGGCACAGCACAATACCCCAAGGTTTTAAATATACCCCCTCCCCTCTCCCCCAACCTCAAAGATGCTCTTCCAACACAGTGGCAAGAACAGGAAGGCATCAGCAAACAAGTGCACCACACATCACAACTGGTCCCTCTACGACATTATCAGGAAACCCTCACGAATCCTATCTCCAGGCAGGCGTTTCTGTCTGTCTGGGTGAACTTGTCCATGTAGCGGCAGGCACTGTTGTCATGGCGATGAAAGATGCGGTAGTGCTGCTGGTACAGAAGGCTGAGAAGTTCCAGCATGTGGACGTAGCGCTCACGGGGCGGTTCTTTGTCATGCTGGGGAGGACAGAAGGGTTGACGGTGAGCTTTTCACTTGAATCATTCCTTATCATTTGCTTTAAAATGCTCCTTACATGATCTGTAGTCGCTTGACAAAGGGAAATTATAATAAGAAAAACAGCAGAAGGGGGGGGGGGGGTGAGAAAATAAGCAGGACCTACCAGTGGCACCTTCCAAGTACCCGCTAAAATTCTTCTGTGTATCATGTGACAAGTTACAGATATAACATATCAACATGGTGTATCAGCCAAAGATAGTGTCAGAATGTTAGTGTTCTAGCGCCTATAAAATGGCAACTTGAACAGTATGCTTCCAAGGAAGTCGAGATTGTTTCAGAATGCTATTAGGTCTGCTGGGGTAATAATACAGATTGTAAAGCGTATAGAGCTCGCTGTTGAGCGGGAATTTGTGCTATACAAATGCTACCTATTATCATTATTACTACTTGACACAATAATATGGGCACAAATACATTTCAGTGGTGTATCACTAGACGCAAAACAAATAAAAATTATTTCTTTGTGGCTTATCATTTGACACATAGCTGATTTGTGGTATACAACTTGACACATAATACGTATTATTTTTTTCCCCCTTTTTTATGTATCATTTGACACACAACAGACATTATACATATCTGTGCTATGATACATAACAGACGTAACAGATTAACCCTTTGAGCCCTAGTCATTGGTAGACTGGTGACGCGTAAAATTGTCCATATGCCAAGCCACCTGTACAGCGGTGAGCGAGACCCTATCCCCGACCTGGCCCACCTCAGACAGAATGCGCACGGAAAACCGTGTTTACTACACCGGAAAATATTTATTATTTAAGACCTTTCTAAATTAGATGCTGGTAATGACAAAGACTACCCTGAGTGGCATATGGAATGTGATTCTGACATTGATATGCATGAAGGTGCGAATCGCTCAGGAGCTCAGGCAGAGAGGCACAGTAGCCTCAGGAGGTCAGGGTTTACAGGGATAATGCAGTCTGTAGATTCTAGTTGGACACCACAGACTGACCTGGTCGGGGTTATACTTGGAGCAACCATCACACTGGTGTAGCTCAATGAGTAACTGACCCACATTGCGGAGGCTGTCAGAGGTCAGGAGGTCGGGCAGTACCTCCCACTCCCATTCCTCTATGTCCATCTTCACGATGTGGATTGTGCTCTGAGGAGGAAAATGTCAATTTGGAATTTTTTTTAATTTGGTAATCAGGACAAAGGAGGATGCAACTGGAAAGCCCTCTATTTCTTTACCATACCTCTGTCATCTTTGTTTTTCTGTCTTCTGTTTTCTTTGTCCCTTGTGCTGAATGGTTGTTACTGTGTTGACGTAGAGAAAACTAATTATTTCTAGCTCAGACTTTTTAAAATTTTTAATGAAAAACTAACTGCTACTTTTGGTAGCACTCAACATATTGTTCTCTCTGTAAAGAACGTAAATAATTGCAAACATTTTACACTACCATTGACACAAATTACTTTTTGAGTGAATAATAAGAGAAGTGTGCGTGCCAAGGGGCATAATTAAATATTCCATTTGTATTCAGGACTGTAAGTTCCTTTACCTTGATGTGCTTGAGACTGGCCCGAATAGTATCAAAGCGAGACATGACCCAACCGTTCGGCAGCGTGCGATCTGAGTCAGCCAGACCCTGCTGGTAAAAAAATGAGTTCTCGCCACGTCTCTTGTTGCCCATTTTCATGCTGCCAGAATAAAAAAAAGAATTAACCTTTAGTTCAGTTTTAGTGCAAAGAAAAAACATAGAATGATAGATATGTCATTTAGTGCTTGGAAAGAATAAGATAAGACACACATACTGACAGACAGTCAGACACACACAACTGAAAGAAAGGAAAGAAGTAGGACTTACTAGAAGCGTCCTCCAACTACCAGCAGTCAACATTTGTATTTCTTCCATTTTGCTGCAGTTAAAAAATAATCCAAGTGGAATAGAAAATGTCAAAAGGATTTCCCTGAGCCTGTTTTTGCTCAAATTAAAGAATTCACATGAAAATAACACATTTGTCAGTTTGTTCTTGTTGAAGGTTAACATTTAGAGTAAAGAGACCCACATCAACAAAAGAGTAATTGAGACTACGTTAAACGGACGAGCAAAAGGGGACATAAAAGAAACAGGACCCATCAATGGCACCCCCAACCATCCATAGTAAACCATCCACCAAACAACAAAAAACACACAACCACCCTCCCCCCTCATAAATCTGATCTACTACATACTAAACTCATAATTTTAGTTTAGTTTAGTAAAGAGTTTTACGGCACTTGCAACACAATAAGGTCACATAAGTGCCGAAGATTAGAGGTGTTACAAGAGAGTAACAACAAAAGTAAAAAAGAAGGAGGAAAGATAAGGACGATAGATGTTTAAGAGGAAAGAAGGAGCAAACCTAACCAGAGCACCCGCCAACCACCCACAACGCATAATTTAGAATGGAAAACATTGCAACCAGGCAAATAACAAGGTTCCCTTTCCAACGACTCAAGACATGACACACTGATGACACATACCTTGGATCAAAAGAATAAACTTTGCACCCATAATTCTTCACCACAGCATCATCAAAACTGAAGTCATCGCCGACTCTGTCAAAGGAAAAGGACAAATTGCTTTATCTGACCATATGGACATGTTACAGGATACAGTCTGGTTCAGTTTGAGTAACAAAAAAAATACAACAATGGTCAGTTCATACTTTGAAAAAGCAAGATAAATAGAGACAAATAAGCAACATAGCTACTAAAGAAAAAAAAATCCATTGATGCCCACATATAATATGCAGCGGCTTTTAAAAAATCCACAAACACAATTCAAATTATAGGCCTTTTATCAGCAGAAGGGCAAGGTCGATAAAAACAACAAATCTGCAGAAGGGAACAACTCTGACCATTAGAGGTCACAGGCCTGTCAATAGTTAAGTTGCTAATTATTTTGTTGTGGCTGATAAAATTGAGGTCAGTCAGTGAGTATAGTATAGACAGAGGGTAAGGGATATATCTTTTTTTTAAATAAACGCTGTAACTCTGGAGAGCCTTCAGTTTTAGAAGCCTTGTAATAAAGGGTTTTCAGATGGTCTTTTGTTGCTGCCATTCTGCAATGGGGAATGATGTTTATATTTCATTTCCATATGACATCCTGTTACCTCCAAGCCACCCCCCCCCCCTCCCACTACAAAAATGTAAGTTATATTGCTTTTCGAAAACGCTCTCATTATGTTTTTCAAGCTGTAAAGATATGATTCCAGTTCTCACAACAAACACGTTGGTAGAAATTGTAGTTAAGTTAATTATTTTTCAGTTATTAAAAACGTAAAAATAATTCATAACACGTAACCATGTCTTCCCCTCGATCTTTTACCCTGTGGGTTCCAATCTAGCATAACAACGAAAGTGTTAGATTGGAACCCACAGGGTAAAAGATCAAGGAGAAGACCACGTGGAACCAGGAGAAGAGTAACGGAAATGGATGTACAGAAAAGTGGGAAGATGTGGAATGACATCAAGTGACTAGCCCACGATAGGGAAAGGAGGAAAGTGTTGGTTCGTGGCCTATATCCTGATCCAAGGTGAGAAAAGCAATGATGATGACGAACCATCCAAACTAAGTAAAGAGGACAACACCCTAAATCCAAAAAGGATACTCCGCGAGGTGGGTGAGTATGTGTGCTATGTGCCTTCTGGACTCCATATTAGGGCATATCCCATGACCAGTATAAATGACTTCTCCTAAAAGGAAAATACTTGTAAACAGGCAAAAAAAATTATAGATGAGGCCCTGCCTCATCCCCACCCCACTTCACACTCATACAAAAGCACAAACACCTACTTCATAACACCCTGATGGCCGGCCCCAAACAAAAGAGAAAAAAAGCCAAGCACTGAAAATCCCTTTTCAAAACCAAATTGAACTGAACATCCCAGTCTTGTTAACCTGTGATGCGGACAACAATATGCACACTGGTTTCAAGGTGCATTCTACTGACCTTTACTCCCCCACCCCCCCCCCCATTAGGGCTGGGCAATGAGTCGCTTTAGCAAAATCCGGATAATAAGTTAGTTCACCTCTTCGGCAAATAATATGTTTTGAACCGCTTCGGCAAATGGGTTAGAACCACTTCGACAAACGGGTTAACGGGTTAGTATCACTTCAACAAATGGGTGCACCCCCACTTCGGCAAACGGGTCAGGAAAGAGAGTTGACAGTCTGAATTCGGATAATGTTTCTTAGACAATTATCCGATTAACGGATAGTTTATCCGGATTTTGCCCACCTCTACCCCCCCCCCCCCCCTGTTGGCATGATCATCCTGAAGTAATAACCACTACAGCACTCAAACACAAGTAAACTTACCCAAACGAGTAGACAACACAGGGTGGCTTGGGCACATGTGGCTTATCCCCACACACATCCCAGCCGCCATCTGTCACCTTTCCTACTCTGTGGATCTCTTCACACTTCACTTGGATCACGCTCAAGTATCTGGAACACAGAACATTGTAAAGCACAAACAGTCAGTGAGAGTGCAGCAGCATTTTGTTTTAACTCTAGTAAGTCTTGTGTTTTACGGCACTTGCAACACAATAAGGTCAAATAAGTGCCGAAGATTAGAGGTTTTTTTAGTACAGGTTTTACAGTGCTCGCAACTGCATAAGGTCATATGAGCGCCAGATGATTAGAGGTGCTACAAGAGAGTAACAAACATAAAAAAGAAGAAGGGGAGATAAGGACGATAAATGTTTGATAGGAAAGAAGAAGCAGACCACACCAGAGCACCCACCAACCACCCACGCAGCATTTCGGGGGAGCGGGGGAAGAAATTAATGAGTTGTAATTTACAACAGCTCAACACAACAACAGTCACTGTTCTCAAGAGGACAAGAACCTTTCTGAAAAAAAATTGTTTGAGAATCAGATAACAGATAAACCCCACATATGCACCCGCAAATTATCAAAATATAGCAAAACCTGCTCTAACTGCCACCTGTCCAAGACAATCACCTGTACAGAAGACCACTTCTCACCTTGCATTTTCTCTATATTATGATGACACTGTCTAACATTCTAACATGTCCCCATGTCCTCCTGTCTTGGACAATTTTTAAAGTAAAAAGTCTGTTCTGACAAACAGCAACGCATCTGCTTTCCAGCCCCCCACCCCCCCTCCTTTTTTCCTCTTTCAACATATACCTTTCCAATATCTCTTCCTCATTACATGAACATCTCCTCTCATGCTTTCCTCCAATCCCTCCCTTGTTCATTTGCTGCCCCCTCTCCCCTTCTTTCAATCCATCCCTCCCTCCCTCCTCTCCCTCCGTCCCAGTTTCATTTTTTATGAGACATCTAAACATCTGACTGTTTAGGCCTACAACAGCATCATTGAGACTCCAGGACTCGAACCCCTCACCTGTGGTAAAGAGCCGACAGCTCAGCATGCGTCATCGCATGTAGCACTGTGTTATTGGGGATGAGAACAGGCTTCAAACCGTCTGCCAACACAGCCTGGGCACAAGGGAAGCAAAAGTAAAGTGAATGAGATCATTTTTGCAAGTTTACTATTTCACATCTTAAATAAACAAAATAAGTTCCGCAACAAGGGGCCCAATGACTCAAAATGTCTGGTGTTTACCTGTCTACCCGTGGGTACGGAGTTCATGCCCCGTCAGTGTGGGGTTTTTTTCTTCTCATTTTCTACACTCCCTGATCCTAGTAGGTAGAATCATGCATTTAGCCTTCTGGGGAGAGGACAAAAATTTTCAGAGGTCCCGAAAGTGGAAGTTTCCATAAAGGTCTTTTCGGTTGTGCACATGAGTTCGACATCTGAGTGGGGAAGTTATATTTTAACAAAAACCTCCGTCAGTCTTTTGGGAGATGGTATCCAGTTCTGCTTGGTTGGCCCTGCCAGGCAGGGGTGAAGCAGTACGCCTCCTACATGCTTAATCATGTTGATTTTCGTGTAAACAGTATCTAAAAATTAAAAACAACTAAAGAATAAATCCATAAAAGACAGCTGACGCCACAGTTCAAAAGACATTTCATAATTACTCACCTTAGCAGCATCACTGGAGAGACCTTGAGATCTTTGCCCATCTGGTGACAGGCAGAGAAAAAAACAACTTCAAATATTTTTAAAAAATCAATGGCCTTTCAAAGACTGAATGTAGGCCTCCAGTTTAACACTCACACATTCTCTCTCTCTCCCTCCCTCCTGTCCTCTCTCTCTCTCTCTCCCTCTCTCTGTCCGTCCGTCCCTCTCTCTCTCTCTCTCTCTCTGTCTCTGTCTGTCTCTCTCTG
>NW_004797659.1:583170-596372 GCF_000002075.1 Aplysia californica
AGAGAGAGAGAGAGAGAGAGAGAGAGAGAGAGAGAGAAATAGAAGGGGGAGAAGGAGAGGTTTTTAACTTTTGTAGAGGTGTTACGGCGCTTGCAACTGCATAAGGTCATATGAGCTCAGAAGATAAGAGGTGTTACAAGAGAGTAACAAACATAAAAAAGAAGAAGGGGAGATAAGAAGGATAGATGTTCGATAGGAAAGAAGAACCAAACCACACCAGAGCACCCGCCAAACACTCACGGAGAAAGAGAGGGAGAGACAGGGAGAGACAGTGAGAGAGACAGAAAGCAGAAACGAAAGAAAGTGAGATAGTGATAAAGGGAGAAAAAAGGTGAGACAGAGACAGTGAGAGTGAGGATAAAAGAGAAGGGACAGGTAGGGCGCGAGTCTTCAAGTCTTCCCAAACGTCCCCACCATTCACCAACAACTCTTGAGGGAGCTGACAGTGTGAGTAATTAACTTACCAGCCAGAAGTGGCTTGGGGACGGGATTCACACTCTGGTCCACCCCCCGCCTATCTCCAGACACCAAGTGGCCATCACTTTCACCCTGAAACAAGCATCATAAGAAGAGAATTGATTGTTTGTTTCAGTAGAGATTTTACGGTGCTCGCAACTGCATAAGGTCATATGAGCGCCAAGGGGTGGATGTCAATAGAGAAGTCTTTATAGGGAATCGGACTTACTCTGTCAACCTCTCTAGCTTCAACAGCACAAAGTCTGTTTCAACTTTCAAGGCAC
Organism: Aplysia californica; assembly: GCF_000002075.1. Taxonomy (NCBI): domain Eukaryota; kingdom Metazoa; phylum Mollusca; class Gastropoda; order Aplysiida; family Aplysiidae; genus Aplysia; species Aplysia californica. Next base: position 583,911 of record NW_004797659.1, read on the forward strand.
CCCTGAAATAGCGGGTCACAAGAGTGTAACAAACATACAAAAGAAGTAGAGAAAAAATTTAAATGATGACAGTAAGGATTAGGAAAGAAAAAGCAGCGGTTCCCTGTTGTAGTTAAGGCACAGTTATGAGCATGACATTGTTGAATCAGCCTATTTACAATTCTACTGAGCATAAGAACAAGAAAAGTCCCCCCTTTGGGAATGGCCTAAAGACACTTCAGTCAGTGGCACCGCTCCTGGAAAAAAACCCAACCTTGTAGATGTGTAAGCTTGACGATGATTTCTTTTCAAGCATTCATATCCGGTCAGAGACAGTTAAGTTTTTGTAAGAGTCTTACAGAGCTTGCAACACAAACAGGTGATATAAGTGTGGATGATTTTAAAGGTAACTACTAAAGAGTAAAATACAAAGAAAAGGAGGAGATGCAAGGAAGATATGATAGAAAGGAGGAACAAACCACACAGGAGCACCTGCCAACCACCCACAGCGACAGTTGTACTTTTCCCATTATAATCGATTTCTAAAGAAGTGAAGGTAATTTAGTAGCTTAAGCAGGGTTCGTAAACTAAAAACTGAAACTGGTTAAAATTTGTTTGTAGTGTGAAAATATAGAAAGGAATGAAAGTTTAAATGAGTGATTTTTAAAAAGATGGTGAAACTGAAGACCAAGCCCTATTCATGTCCTGTTTAGATAATGATATTAGATAACAAGAAATCTTGAAGAAATTTCGCTTATATTCAGGGCATAAATTGAGATTAGTTTTTGTATACCGCAAAGAGGGGGTTATCCTAGCCTATATTTTTGCTATTCTATGGGAGAACTCGAAGACAACATGACATACATACCCACAAGAGGAAATGAAAAAAGGAGTGTAATCTTACCTGTATTTGCATCATATTCCTTTCTTGGCAGATGAAAACAATGCTCCTGTTACTCGTTCTAAAGCCATATATAAACCCCCAAAAACACAGATGTGAAACTAGCTCTGATATAGCAACAGCAGACTTTACCATGCACTTCTCTCAAAACATTACAAACTGCTGTATATAGAAGACAAGATAAGAGAAGTAAGCAATTGTACCATCGTCACAAGAAATTTTTCCCCAGGCTGCTTTAATTGACAATAACAGGCTAGATCTAGTATTTTCACCCAAAAAAATTTTTAACTTTTTTTCACCCAAAAATAAATAAATTCATAACCATGTACATATGGCCGTTCTCTGCAAAAGGTATGCTCCATACCCCCCTCCCCCACCCTCTGAGAAAATGGTAAAAATAATCAATCTCTAAAACATAGTAACCACACATATAAAAAAGAATTTTTGTTACTTACGGGTGCAGAGTTGCTTGAAGAGACAAATACAAAGACCCACAGGAAAAAACCGGCAGAGCTCAGCGACAGGATGTAAGCCGCCAGAGTTCGCTTTTTGATGAACTTAAGTCGTCGTAATATCATGTTTCCAGGCACCATCAGGTTAACATGACGGCCAAGATGTTACAAACAACCAGCCAGACTGCAGTGCCTCTAGCTCAGATTCTGCACTACCTGAGGAATGAAAAATTGACCACATCTTTATACCATGCATTTTCTATCCATTCTTCAGTACTCCAACACACACTACTCTCCAGGAACACACAAAATGTCTTTTCTTTCCATAGCAGTCCTTGAACGGTTCCCTGACAAAACATGTTATGTCCAAAAACTCAAAAAAAGCATGAAAACATGTTTCTTTGATTCACCATCACAATGCTGTAGAAGAAAAAAATGAATTAAAACAGCACATGATCTTTGGATGCAGCCCATTTTGTGACCAAATATTTCTTTAAAAAGCAGTAGTAACGATTAAAGATTTTGCTAACAAATTTGATACAACAACTCAGATCTTTCCGAAAGAATACTTTTCCTTATCAGAGAAATATTAAAGAACCTCAACATAAAAGTTTGATATAAGTTTACATTGACAGGTCAATGATAAGGAAATTATCTGGCCCAAATATACCGTGACAAGGTTTCAGAAGATAAGAGGAAATGAACACAAAGATTTGTCAATATGTCCAAAGTTAATATTTAACAAATTTCAGGCAGCCTACACGGTGAATAAAATTTGCTTAAAATATTCCCCAGCAGACATATCAGTGACTACAAAGAAAAGCCCTTTACTTTAATTTCTTATTGGATTTTGATCCGAAATCTCAGTGCTGATAAAAACAGTTGATAGTAGGACAAAAAGGCACACAAAGGACAAAAAATCACTCTTAATGTACAATGACAAAGCCCCAGTTGAGAATAATAAAACTGCTGATAAGGCATCATAAGGAAACTATAAAAGTCATGTCCAAGACATATATTTATACTTGCCGTCACTACATATTACAAATAGAGAACCAAACACTACATACCAAATTTTTTTTTTTAATAGTTAATTTTAACTAGATATCTTGACTGCGATGCGTGTTCATTTTTAGCACTCCACGGACAAACACTTCAGATTGCTGCACCATAAATCAAATTCTAAGACATTATCCAAATGCGTTATGTGATGCATACCTTGTACACAGCTTGAACAACATTCACATAATTGAGAAAATTTAATGCAACCAGAGCCAAAATTGTTGCTGGGCCAGGGTTTTATTAACTTTAACCAGAAAACAAACTACACGACTTCCCAGCAAGCCCAAACACCAAAGAGAACAAATAAACAAGCTTGTAATGAAATGAAGAACATTTAACCTTTCAGCTGTTGCATGAGTTGGAGAAAAAAACTGAATGCTTTAAAAACTTTATTTTTATTACGTTTTCATCTGAAGTCAACATTTCAATTTCCCCCCCTAAATCACCCAACTGCAACTAACACAACTAACAACAGATTCAATTACAAATTTCTGAAAACAGATTGCAGTCAAACAATCCATTCAAGACATATATCAAGTTCATAAAATTTCAACCAAAATTGGGTTGAACTGAAAAACTTTTCTTCTTAATTAAAAGCATTTGTTCAGTTAGTGATCAGCCTGTTCTGGTTTCAAGACAAGGTTGACAAAACCATCAGTCATATCAGATAGATAGATAGACATAAAATATATATATATATATATATTTATAATATCATATCTCACCCTACGGAGAAAGTTGGGGGAAATTTTGGGAGCAGAAGTTGTGTTATGGATTTGAAGAGGCGCGGTTCCAGTAGAATGGGGCCAAACCCCCTCATGCCTCACGTCAACAGTGGCCTTTGCATGGTTGAGTGCAACAACGGTTTGGGAAACAACATAAAAGCAGAAAGCTTAAAAATGTTAGCCTAAAGCAGGTCAAAATGTGTTATGAAGTGGAGGAATCAGACGCTCGTCAATTTTTGGACAAGTGGAGTAATTGGTATCATCTATTTTTAAAATAAGTTTGTTCAGCTGTCTTGCTATTGGTGAAAAAATGCCCATCTACCTCGAATAGAAGTCGAGATATTTTAGATTGAAGACGTTGCCTGTTTCCAAAGATAGAATTAGCGATAAAAAGGCCGCAAAAGTTTGGTTGTTTCCATAGCTTGATAGTAGGTCCTGTGGAAACTGAAAACTTCCATTTTTTGTGCCTTAAATACTTTAATCAACATTTTTTCGTAAAATCCACCCAGAATGTGTTCTTAATTGGGCAACAGTGGTGATACGCCAAAAAACAAAAATTCAAAGAAAATTTCCAAACTGGCAGAAAAATGTCAGATCAGTGTCTTCAGTTTCATTATTTTGACGAGCAATTGATTTCACCATATATTGCCTCACAAATGCAGAGCTTACAGCATAATCTCTACAAAAAAGTTGCCCTATTTTTATCGTCACCACACTTCGTTGTTTTTGCTTTAGTAGAGGTATTACAGCCTTCACAACTGCATTAAGGTCATTGAGCGTCAATGGGTGGATGTCAACAGAGAAGCCCTTACAGGGAAACAGACTTACTCTGCTCACCTCCCTTGCTTTAACAGCACAAAGTCTGCTTCGGCTATCAAGGCACCCCGGAAATAGCAGGTTACAAGAGTGTGACAAACGTACAAAAGAAGTAGAGGAAAATGACGATAGTAAGGATTAGGAAAGAAAATGCAGCAGTTCCCGGTTGTAATTCAGGAACAGCTATGAGCATGACATTGTATATTGTTGGATAAAAGCCCATTTACAATTCTACTGTGCATTAGAATGAGAAATGTCCCCCCCTTTGGGAATGGTCTAAAGACACTTCAGTCAGTGGCATCGCCCCAGGGGTACACCACACTTTATGTAAACCTATCAAACACTGTCCAGCAAATGGGAGAACACTTTGCGAGACTTGTGAGGAGATGTCTAGACAGTCTCGGAAGGTAACGTAAGCTTTTTACACACTGAAATGAGGTAGCAGGGTGGTGTTGATGACTGAAAATAAGCAGTTTGTAGGCTAGGCAACTGTAAATCATTTACTGTTGTAGTGATCCTGTGATTCAAAGGGCTGTGTTTAATAAAGGGCCCAGATAAAAACTATTGTTAATAATGTGTGCAAAGATGAGCAAGAGGTTTTTTTAAGCGGACAGACCAAAGTGAAATAGCATAAAGTTTACCCAATCTACCAGTTCTAGATCTATACAATAGTCTAAATTTTCATCAGCAGCACTGTGGTAAAATTTAAATTATAATGATAGCATGCTACACACACAATGCACAGTCACCACACACACACAGGAAGCCTCCTTAGTGGAAGAAAGGGAAGACATTTAAAAAATTGTAACAAAAATAAAATCTATATGGTTCGACAGATAAAATTGTGTGTAATATATATATATATATATATATAGAGAGAGAGAGAGAGAGAGAGAGAGAGAGAGAGAGAGAGAGAGAAATCGATTATAAACGATCTCAGCAAATCTCATTCCATAAATTTACCTTCTCACTTCTCAAAGTTGTACACACACACACACATACACATACACGCGCGAACGCAAAGCGGGCCCGCGACGGAGAGATCTAGGCTTATTCAACTGGCTGGCGAGGGAAGCCCCGCAAGACGAAAAAAATAGATGGCGGAAATTCTCACAGAGATCTATATTGGGGCCAATCCCATACATGTGCTAGGTGTCACGGTAGTCATCGTATTGTACCTTACTCTTTTTTAATCACGGGACGTAAGCGCCCCGTATGCCATGGGCTTTTGGTTAATGTTACTCACTTCGGGGATCAACATAAAAAGTCAGACACTATACCCGGGCTCATTATTAGAATGCTTGCTGTCGTGTGTGTTCGTCTCTCGAGTTTACAGTTGTGTGTGTATACTAACATTACATAGTGTCAGAAGTCAGTGGATAACGTGTAACAAGTGTCAGAATGCCTCATTTCAAGCCTCCTGAACCGTTTGAGTTTTCCAAACCTCACGAGTGGCCCGAGTGGCGACAGCGTATACTACGATACCGCACAGCCACCAAACTGAGCGCAGAGACCGGAGCAATTCAAGTAAGTTAATTAATTTACGCTGATGGGACGCCAAGCTGAACAGATATTTAACACGTTCACGTTCCCTGCTCCAGTCGAAGATAACGATCCTACGGACAACTTTGACAGTCTTAGAGAATTTCGACGCTCACTTTGTCCCCAAGTGGAATCTTATCCACGAAAGAGCAAAGTTCCATGCACGAGCACAAAACAGTGGGGAGACGATAGAAGAATATGTTAGAGCCCTGTGCAAGCTTTCAGAACATGCAGCCTTTAAGGACCGAGATGAAACCTTAAGGGATAGACTCGTCCTAGGAGTACTGGACAATGAACTGTCACAGCGCTTACAACTCGAGGCAACTCTTACTTTGAAATCAGCCATTGAAACAGCACGCCATTTCGAGCTCGTAAAGGGTCAGGTCAGTAGCCAACGTCAGCTAGGTGCAGCAGTCACAGTAGATACAGTGCGCTACGGCCAGAGGGGATATTCGTCGCCTGCTCACCCCAGGGGTAGAGGCGGCCGAAGAACAGGTACACACTCACAACACAGAGGCAGCCATGCATCACCGTCAACTTTCTCTAACTGCAGTAACTGTGGAAGAGGTCATGTCCAAAACAATTGCCCAGCGCGTGGGAAAACTTGCAGGAAATGCGGCAAGCGCAATCATTTCGCAACTGTCTGTCACAGCAGCAGCCGCAATGTCAACCAAATCACCGAATCGGAAACTCCTTCGTTCTTTTTAGGTGCTGTTGACAGAGACTCGGACAGTAATGTCGTTACCGATGTAAACTTCGGCGAAGTTAGCGAGCCACCATGGCGCGTTACACTGAACCTTGGAAGGAGAGCTACATCCTTCAAGATACACACAGGGGCCGATGTTTCCATCATGTCAAAGGCCGTCTACGACCGTCTCAGTCCTCGTCCAAAGATGAAAACAACGTCTGCAGTTCTTCGCAGTCCTGGTGGAATCATAAGGAGCGTGGGAGAATTTATCGCAACTACGCAGCATAACAACCGCAACTTTGCGTTCCGTGTTTTCGTCCTTGACGATGACACTGACTGTCTTCTCAGTCGCGACGCCGCAGTTCATCTGGGACTGATCTCTAGAGACAGAATAGACTCTGCCAACCTCGTGTTCGGCGATGTGAGACCTAAACCTATACGCTGCGAGCCAGTGAAAATCATCTTGAAAGAAGATGCACAGCCATACTCTGTTAACGTCGCACGTCGGATTCCCATTCCACTCATGAACGAAGTCAAGGCTGAACTAGACCGCATGGAGGCCGCAGGTGTCATTGAGAAGATCAGTGCTCCAACTGACTGGTGCGCGCCCATGGTCCCGGTCAGAAAAAGGTCTGTAAGCGTTAGAATCTGCACAGATCTGAAAAAGCTCAACCTATTGGTGAAGCGTGAACGATTCATGCTGCCCACCATTGATGACATCTTGTACAAACTCAGCGGATCAAACAAGTTCAGCAAGCTTGATGCAACTTCATCCTTTTGGCAGTTGGCACTGGACGACGACTCCGCGAAGCTGACCACTTTCATTACCCCGTTCCGTCGGTACTTCTACAGACGTCTCTGCTTTGGAATCAACTCTGTGCCTGAGATATTTCAGCGTACGATGCAAGACATTCTAGCGGGCATAGACGGTGTAGAGTGCTTTATGGACGATATCCTCCTGCACACGGATGGTCACGAGAAACATGATAAGCTGAAGAAGAAAGTCTTCCAGCGGCTAAAGGAGCGTGGGGTCAGGTTGAACAAATCCAAGAGCAAGTTTGACAAGGATGAAATCGATTTTCTTGGCCACATCATCAGCGGGAAGGGTGTAAGGCCAGATCCATGCAAGGTCAGCGCCATCATTGAGATGCCAGAGCCAGAGAAAATTACAGACTTACGATGAGTGCTCGCCATGGGCAGGTTTGTGCCAAATTTGTCAACAGTCATGAAGCCGCTCACCGATCTTCTGAATCACGATGCTGAGTGGGCGTGGACTCCAGCGCAGTCATCTACCTTCACTGAAGTCAAGAAATTGCTGTCGTCAGCTCCAACACTCGCATTCTTCGACATGAGGAAGCCTGTCGTTGTAAGCGCTGATGCAAGCAGCTACGGACTGGGGGGAGTTCTCCTCCAGGAGGACAGGGGTGATCTTCAGCCAGTGGCCTACTGTTCCAGAACTTTATCTAGGGCGGAGAAGAACTACGCTCAGATTGAAAAGGAACTGTTGGCGGCCACCTGGGCGTGCGAAAAGTTCAATCGCTACCTCATCGGTCTGCCGTCATTCACACTGCTCACCGACCACAAGCCCATTGTGCCTCTGATCAACTCTAAAGAACTGAATGATGCACCTGTCCGCTGCCAACGAATGCTGATGAGGATGATGCGCTACAGCGGAAAGGCAGTATACACCCAAGGGAAAAACATGACTGTCGCAGACTCCTTGTCCCGAAGTCCAGTAGTGAGCACCGAGCCTGAAGAATTTGGTGAAGAAATCGAGGTTCATGTCGCTAAAATCCAGATGTCATGGGATGCTACGGATAGTAAACTTGACGAAATCAAAAACAAGTCTCAACAGGATCCAGCGATCAGCGCTGCGATACAGTACACCAGAAGCGGTTGGCCGAAATTCATACAAAACGTCAGGTCCGAAGCTCGCGACCTCTACGCAGTTTCCAGTGAACTGAGTGAAGTCCATGGACTACTCGTCAGAGGTAACCGCATCGTAATCCCAAAGGCAATGCGAGGTGAGATGCTCAGCAGGATCCACGACGGTCACCTTGGAGTGTCGAAGTGTCGAGAACGGGCCAAATCTTCCATTTGGTGGCCTGGTCTCAGCTCCGAGATACGGGAAGTCGTCTCAAGATGCGACCATTGCCAGCGGAAACGTCCAGCACAACCAAGCGAACCTCTAACCCCGACAGCTCTACCTGAGCGTCCGTTCCAGATGGTTGGTGCTGACCTATGCAACTACAAGGGACATGACTACCTGGTACTCGTGGACTACTTCTCACGGTACTTGGAGGTGGCCTACATGCCAGACACCACCTCAGAGACTGTTGTGTACAAACTGAAAAACATCTTCGCTCGGTTTGGCATTCCAGAACTACTGGTCACTGACAACGGTCCCCATGCCCAGTTTGTGTCAGACCGTTTCCACAAGTTCCCCAAGGGCTGGGGATTTAAACACACCACCAGCAGTCCTCATTTCCCCCAGAGCAACGTCGGGTAGGAGAGAGCAGTCGAGGAAGCGAAGAAAGCCTTGAGTCAGGACGACCCATTTCTCGCACTCCTGATCTACAGGTCTACACCGGTGTCACCAACGGGGGCGAGCCCAGCGGAACTTGCTCTTGGGCGACGCCTGAGGACGACCCTGCCAACTCTACCGTCAAACCTGAACCAGCAGGTCTACGACAGGGCGAAGATTGCAGCCAGAGACGCTGAGTCGAAGCGTAAGTACAAACAAGCTTTTGACAGACGTCACGGAGCCCAGAACCTCCCGGAGCTGAATCCTGGTCAGCTCGTCCTGCAGAAGCTGGAGAACGACAAGGAGTGGCGTGGCCCTGCAGTTGTCAAAGAACGGTGTGCACCGAGGTCTTACATCATACAGTCTGGGGCTAGGGCTTACCGCCGGAACCGCAAACATCTGAAGCCCTACGTCGACCTTCCTTCCATGCCTTCTTTACCTGTTGCCACCCCAGAGCCTACTCCGATGTCCGTTCCCTTACCTCCGCCACCAGCTGTCCAGCCGGTGGAGCCTGATGTCACACCATCACCTCAGCCAGCTGCCGCTCCAGCCAGTCCTGCTCCAATAACTACCTGAAGTGGACGAGTGGACAGGAGACCCGCTCGTTATCCGGACTGATGTTCTTGCGACCCAGTCGTATCCTTTCGATGACAAATTTTACTTTTTGTTTATTCTTTGCTGATTACCCAACAGTTGTGTAGACTTACCTGTTCGAGGTAATTTATTTTCTTTAGTTTCGTTATCTGGATGCTATGCAGTTCTATGAATGTGACAAAGACAATTTGAAATGTGGAAATTATGAAATACCAAAGAACTTTATTGAAATGTGTTACCAAGTTCTCAAGTGCAAGCCCCGAATCTTCAAAGACAATTGAACTCTGTGTGTGAATTTTGTTAACGTTAGAACATTCCTCTTTGAGAGACTCGAAACCGATAATCTTTAATAATCCATTTTGGGGTTTTCTTTTTTTTTTCAATATTACAAGGGGGAGATGTCACGGTAGTCACCGTATTGTACCTTACTCTTTTTTAATCACGGGACGTAAGTGCCCCGTATGCCATGGGCTTTTGGATAATGTTACTCACTTCGATGATCAACATAAAAAGTCAAACACTATACCCGGGCTCATTATTAGAATGCTTGCTGTCGTGTGTGTTCGTCTCTCGAGTTTACAGTCGTGTGTGTATACTAACATTACACTAGGTACTCGCTGCAGCTTCATGTAACGTGTTCTGGTTCACATGACACCAAAATCATCTTTGTTACAATTTTTTTACCCTCCTAGTGAAATGCACTGCTAAAGTTTTATAAATTCGTCTACCATCATGAAGTATAATATTATATTATTATATTATAGAATCTAGAGGCCTTTAAATTAAAATTGTATAGAGTGGTCGCTCGTTACGGAAGTCCTCCCTTTTAATCATTTCAAATTTAATTTATTAATAGATCTACTATTATCTAGAATCTAGATCTAGATCTAGAGTCTATCTAGATCTAGATCTAAGATCAAATAATCTAAAAATAGCCTAGATTAATTATATTCTCTATCATTTGATTCATATAGTCTCATCATGCATTCAAAAATCTAGATCTAGATCTAGATTTTACTTTAAAAATATGTTTTAATACAGATTCTTGATAGATCTAGCTAGATCTAGCTAGATCTAGATCTAGATTCTAGATTTAGTATACGAAGTGACTATTTCTCCGAATGTTCTGGAAAATAAAGTTGCACTCTATTTCTCCAAACTGTTTCTGATCTCGAGATTTTTGGGGTTATTTGCGAGATTTGGGCATCATCCTTTCATTCTGCCATTCTATGAGGACTAGATCTAGATCTAGATCTAGGAAGAATATTTTTTGGCATCAAATTCAATTTCTAGAGCTAGATTCTAGATGTCGAGATTTTTAAATGTCTGAATATTCAGATATTTCAGTTACAAAAGTGCTTGGGGCAACGTTCCCTGACAATACTTGGTTCTTTCATTTGAAAACACCTTCAAAAGGTACTGCGAGAAAACAAAACTGCTCGACCTTGGCAGTAATGAACCTATTTTGCATTTAGTCACCCAGCAAAAACTAAAATCCTTTGACAAGAACATGTAATACAAACAACCCCCCCCCCCCCCCCCCGGGCCATCCGTTCACACCATACACACACACACACACACACAAACACACACACACACACACACTCGCACACACACACACACACACACACACACACACACACACACACACAGGGCCACTCCATTCGCTTATATATTATGAATAATTAATACAAATCTCGAGAACGAAAACCGTTCGGAGAAATAGAAGAGTTTTATTTTCCCGAACGAGAGCCAGCCTTTAGTATATCTAGATCTAGATTTAGTATATCTAAATCTAGATCTAGATCTAGAATCTATATCTACACTAGATTCTAATTGATCCATTTTAAAGTTTTTAAAAATTCATATTTGGCTTCTTATCAATCTTCAAGATCCAGCCAGAAAAAAATCTCCAGCTGTCACCATGTAAAGCCCTTACTACTGATCTAGGGCTAATTTACCTGAATATCTTTCTAGAGGGAGGAAGACAGGATGATGCATCACAGCAGACCTCAATTCAAAATAATTATGGATGAATGACAACACTGTCACTGTCAATGGCCTAACATTCCTTTCCCTGCGCGTGGTCTGCTGTGTGGAAGTGAACGATCGTACGGTTATCATCATGCTTTCTGCACAACAGGGTCACAGGTGGCACACACTCTTCCCTTCAGCATGGTTATAAATCTTATCTTTCTTGATCAGAAACTCCAATCTTGATTTATAATCAAGCGGTTCTTCTCTAGTAGATCTACAAAAGCCCACACTAGCCTACTATATTTAGATCTAGATTTTAGAAATTCTAGAGAAGATCTACACTCTACACACTACAACAAGGCCAGAAATAATAAGGCAGGTTTTCTCACCGACTTTCTCCGCTGTCTCGACGCAGACACAGTAGCTGACTGTTTTCAAGGCATCTAAACATTCTAATCAGCACAAACCACTATTATAGAATCTCCAAAGACAGCAATGCCATGGCCTATTCAAACTGCGCGTGAAAGCGGCGGTGTTTACTATGGATACACTTACCATTGAATCATCATGATTGATAGTTCGCACGGCCTGCCAGCCAACACAAGACAGCCGATGTTTATTATGACTTTCATGTGTGACGGCATTGTCATGCATTGTATTGCCAGGTTGTATTCGGGCAAACCAAATTGTGGTGACAAGCACCTGTTTGACTGGATCTCGACTTAGTCTTATGATCTAAATCTAGATTCTATTATTATCAAGCCACGGAAAATTGATTTCTGGGCTAATAATAATATTTATTATAATACCAACTACGAACGTTCTCTAATTTCTTTCAGAGTATAAGGACCCAGGACGAAACGAAAGCCTTCTAATCACAATAGGCCAAGGCTCGGTTCTTTTGACAAACATCTCTTAGGCCTCATATAAAAATCACTTCTGAAAGTCTGAAATCAGAGCCATAATTATCATTATAATATTAAATGGGGCTGCATATTATTTACCTATTTAGTGAAGAGGTAAACAAACATTCTTTCTTTAACCCCCGCCCCTATTTTTTTCTTCTTAAATTCCTTCCTTGATTGTTTGGTTGTTATAGGGGTTTTCCCTTGTATTTTGGCCTGTTTCATCTTTTCTTTTTTTTGTGGTCGGGTGTTTTAGTTTTTGGGGTTTTTTGGTTGCTTTTTGGGAGGGGGGGGGGT
>NW_004797659.1:596472-614228 GCF_000002075.1 Aplysia californica
GTCAGACACTACACCCGGGCTCACTATTAGAATGCTTGCTGTCGTGTGTGTTCGTCTCTCCAGTTTACAGTCGTGTGTGTATACTAACATTACACCTTTAATATGTTGTGTCCCTCTTCTCATCTGTGACCACTCACGCAATGTTCTTGTCCCGGCCGCCCTTCAACACAGTGGTCCAGTGGTCGACTTTTCTTTATCATCTCCCTCTACACCTATGTTGACTCATTCCATACATTACCAACGTCTGTGCTCTCATGGTTCTGTTCTTTGCCGCAGATTCTATCTATTCTATCAGGCCACCTTGTGAACGAGTTTTAGCTGGTAACGTCAAAGGTTCTGTATATACACGATCTTTGGTAGTGTTCCACAATGATTTTTAACGTACATTTGGTGGCCTCAGAAAACCTCTGATATGTCACCTTGTTCAATATCGAGCACCAGGCGGAAAATAATAAATTTCCTACCAATGCAAAAAAAAATGTATAAAAACAATGCCAAACAGTATTCATTATCATTCTTTCAAAATCTACAAGCTTTTATCAAAATAATGATTTGAAAGGTTAATTTAGATAACATATATATATTTAGGTTCTCGCTCAATAAATTAGAAATGTTCATGTCAATTTTTAAATAAAGTTTTGTCTTTTGTAAGCTTGTTATCTTGAAAATTTCGTACAACAAAAAACAGATAGAGCTTAAAGAAAGTGAAAATTGGACAGAATGGAAAGCTACAGATCAGAAAATGCTCCTTGCTTCAGAAAGTGATTTTCCCATTTCCCTCTTGGTTTCCCTTTGCCACCACTATTTGTTTCTCTTTCTGCTGGGCTGATATTTGCTCCAATCAAGTCATTGATGCTCTAGCTGTTCCCGTCTTTTTCTTGGTCTTCCCCTTCCTCTGTTTTCTGATACCTTTCTTCGGATAATTATTTTATACAGAGCTTCTGTGTTTTTGTGAGCCAAAATAAGTGAGCTTTGTGGTCAAATTAAATCTATAAATAAACAGTTCTTTATCTGGAGCTTTTTCAAGATCCTCCGGTTGCATTATTTAGAATTATGTTTCTACGTATTTGTTTCATTTTTATTTTGTTTCGGATCCCAACAGTTGTCTGTACCTGAGTGCCAAAGAAATCTCGCCCTTCCTTGAGATACCGCCATAGTTCTCAACACTACACTCAACCATTCACCTAAGAAACGCGATTCTACAGACAGGGTGAGTAATTTTCGAGACTCGCGTGGAAACGTCTAGACAGCTGGGAGATGTAACCGACAAACTTTCACTGAAATATAGGGCAGGGTTGTGTCGCGGTCTCAAAATGAGCAATTTGTAATCAAGGTTACTGTAAGTCATTTATTTTAGTGATCCTGTGTATGCATCCAAAGAGCTGTTTTTAATACAGGGCCCTAAGGGAAATTTGTTTTTAAATTAAGAGGTCAAATTTTTTTGCAAAAAATTATTTTTACTTCTTCCCAACAACTTCTAACAGTAGAAATGTAAATCTTTAGCTATCCAGTCGTGGAAGAAAAGATTGTAAGATTGTTACAGTGTCGTTATTACATGAAGGACATTCCTTCTGCAGATGCACTGATGATCGTTAAACATGGACAGTTGAACGGTTTTTATTATTATTATTATTTTTATCATTATCATCATCATTATTATTATTATCATTGCTATTATCATTATTATTATTATTATTATCATTGCTATTATCATTTTTATTATTATTATCATTGCTATTATCATTATTATTATTATTATTATTATTATCATTGCTATTATTATTATCATTGCTATTATCATTATTCTTCTTCTTCTTATTATCATTGCTATTATCATTATTATTATTATTATTATTATCATTGCTATTATTATTATTATTATCATTGCTATTATCATGATTATTATTATTATTATTATTATTATTATTATCATTATTATTATTACAGTATAACACGGACAGCTCGAATTGGTCAGGACCGACCTCGGTAGTTCGAGAGATGGGTAGTTCCTGGGATATCTTACAAAGATAAAGCAGTAGAGAAACGGGAGCGCAGCCAGTTCGACGGATGCATGATTTCTAGTCTTCTGTGTTGGACATATTCGTGTTAGAGTTTCTATTATTTTTATTAGTATTGTAATTAGTGTTGCGGAACACAGCAGTGCCACATTTTCAACAACAATTGGCAATAACAAATGCTTAACTCTCACCGTAAGTCCATGAGATTTTAATTCAGCGAGTGTAATTAATTATTAATCTTATTTGTAGTAGTAGTAAAGTAATATTATTATTAGTATTATAATCATCATCAAATTATTATTAATATTATTATTGTTAATATTATTATTATTATTATCTTTATTATTTTTTTAAAAATTATTTGTAGTGATATCATTTTCATATTTGCTTATAGTAATGAAAAGATTACCCAGATGTGAATTTGTTGAGAGAAAGAAAGAAAAGAAGAGGATTGTCATTTGTCATCCCCAGCAGTGTTCCCTGCCGTATGTGAGAGACAATCCCTGTGGTCTGAGGCCGGTCAAGCCAGTGCCAATATGGAGTCAGTATCTCTCTGACCGCTCCTCTCTACCTGTGTGTGGGAAGAAAACGGTGGTAGGGGAGAATGTCAAAAAAATGTCAATGGTAGATATCATCGGTGTACATTTCTTGTGTGGGTTTTCAGGTTTCAAATTACAACTATAGTTGATCCTGCCTTAATGGCCACCTGTCTAAGACAATCACCTGTACAAACGGCCACTTCCCACTTCCCCTTTGTATTTTCCTGAATTATGATAACACCTGTCCAAGACAACCACCTGTCTAAAACAATCACTTTTCTCCTCAATAATGGGTGGCTGTCTTGGACAATTTCCGCTGTACTTTGTGATTTCTCGGGTACCCCAGGCTCTTGTAGATTCAGCACTTTATTCATTGGTAGAGATTACAATTTGTTCTTGAACTTTAAATGTTTAAAAAAATTTTATTCAACAAGGAACAATTTTGGAAGATAATGTTGCCATTTATATATGGCATCAGTAAGATCTTATGGTATCTGGGAGCTGTTGAAAAATTTTGAATAAATTCTTGTCCCATTTTTAATCCACAGAGCAATGAGATACTTCTAGTTTGAACTATCTGGTAACAAATATTTTACGTTGTGCCAGTCAGGCTTTCAGTTTTAGTTGTACTGTCCTTGAGTTATAGCCCTTGTCACATGGATCTATAAATGTTGTAATTCTTGGAAATCTGAAGCCTGTAAGTCCTGTATCTCTTCATAATGAATCAAAAAATTTTATTTTACACGTTTTTTTTTATGTACGACGTGATGACCGGCTGTTGCAATCCATACAAAAACATCTTCTCTCTTTCTTTCTTTCCACTGACAGATGTCTTCAGAACGTCAGAACCTGACAGAAATGTTCAGCTATCTGTCCGGAGAACATTCACGACGCTACCATGTTGAAGGGGACATCAGCGCTGCTTACTCAGAGATAGTCATCAACAGGATCTGTCGGTAGATTTGACTGGACGAAAGATGAAGCAGACAAAGAGATGTGGATAATTGAGTGGATCTGTGTGGATCGGAAAAAACCCTCATGTCTAGCTCATCTCAAATATTCCCCACTATTTTTTAGCTCATCCCCAGTATTTTTTTATATGATCCCTATTATTTTCTAGCTCTTCCCTAATATTTTCCAGCTCATTCCGAATATTCCCTACTATTTTTTTTAGCTCGTCCCCAGTATTTTCTAGATGATCCCTATTATTTTCCAGCTCATCCATAATATTTTCTTGCTCATCCCCAGTATTTTCTAGTTCTTCCCTAATATTCCCTACCATTTTTTTTAGCTCATCCCCAGTATTTTTTAGCTCATCCCCAGTATTTACTAGGTCATCCCTAATTGTTTCCAGCTTGTCCCCAGTATATTCTAGCTCTTCCCTAATAGTTTTTAGCTCATTCCAAACATTCCCCACTATTTTTTAGCTCATCCCCAGTATTTCCTAGATAATCCTTATTATTTCTAGCTCATCCCTAATATTTGGTAGCTCATCCACAGTAGTTTTTAGCTCATTTGTAATATTTTCTAGCTCATCCCCAGTATTTTCTAGATTATTCCTATTATTTACTAGCTCATCCTTAATAATTTTTAGCTCTGCCCTAATAATTTTTAGCTCATCCCCAGTATTTTCTAGGTCATCCCTTATATTTTCTAGATCTTCCAGAATATCCCCCCCCCCCCCCCCTCTTTTTTAGCACATCCCCAGTATTTTCTAGATTTTCCATATTATTGTTAGCTCATCCCTAATATTTTCCAGCTCGTCCCCAGTATTTTCTAGCTGCTCCATAATATTTTCTAGGACATTCCGAATATTTCCCACTATTTTTAATCTGTCCCCGGTATTTTCAAGATTGTCCCTAATATTTTCTAGGTCATCCCCAGTAATTTCTAGCTCATCCCCAGAATTTTTTTTTTTTTTTTTTTAGCTCATCCCCAGTATTTTCTAACTCATCCCCAGTATTTACTAGGTCATCCATAATATTTTCTAGCCCATTCCAAATATTCCCCACTTTTTTAGCTCATTCCCAGTATTTTCTAGATTATCCCTATTAGTTTTTACTGATCCCTAATATTTTCTAGCTCATCCCCAGTATTTTCTAGGTTTTTCTTATTATTTTCTAGCTCACAATCAGTGTTTTCTAGCTCATTCATAATATTTTCGAGCCCGTTCCCAGTATATTCTAGGTTATCCCTAATATTTTTATAGCTCATCCAGAATATTCCCCTTTATTTTTTAGCACATTCTCAGTATTTTCTAGATTATCCATATTATTTCTAGCTCATCCATAATATTTTTTAGCTCATCCCCAGTATTTTCTAGATTTTCCATATGATTGCTAGCTCAATCCTAATATTTTCCTGCTCGTCCCCAGTATTTTCTAGCTCCTCCCTAATATTTTAGAGCCCATTCCGAATATTTCCCACTATTTTTCATCTCGTCCCCAGTATTTTCTAGATTGTCCCTAAGATTTTCTAGCTCATCCCCAGTAATTTCTCGCTCATTCGTAATATTTTCTAGCTCATCCCCAGTAATTTCTCGCTCATTCGTAATATTTTCTAGCTCATCCCCAATAATTTCTCGCTCATTCGTAATATTTTCTCGCTTATCATCAATATTTCCTAGATTATTCTTATTTTTTCTAGCTCATCCCCAGTGTTTTCTAGCTCACTCCCAGTATTGTTTAGCTCATCCCTAATATTTTCCAGTTCATCCCCAGTATTTTCAAGCTCGTCCCTAATATTTTCCAGACCATTCTGAATATTTCCCACTGTTTTTTAGCTCATCGCCAGTATTTTCTAGATTATCCTTATTATTTTCTTGCTCGTCCCTAATAATTTTTACCTTATCCCCAGTATTTTTCTAGATTGTCCCTAATATTTATCCCTAGTAATTTCTAGGTCATCCCTAATATTTTCTATAGCTCATCCAGAATGTTCCCCATTATTTTTTAGCTCATCCCCAGTAGTTTCTAGATTATTCTTATTATTTTCTAGCTCATTCCCAGTATTTTCTAGATTATCCATATTATTTCTAGCTCATTCCTAATACAGTAGTCTCCGCCTAAGATCCCACCGCTTACGATCCCGGTTCGCTTAAGATCCCGTTGTTTTAGGAAAACAGAATTTTTACTATACAAAAGTCACCCCAAAGATCCCGCTCTGATGGTCTACATTCGGCTAAGATCCCGCATTTCAGATCATAATTGGTAAAACAAAAACCCGGGAGAGCACAGCCGATCAACATAGAGTGAAAAGTTGAGATCAATAAACTGTCCGTCTCGTCAAAGATCAACCACTATCGTGAATGTGATCACATACACGTCGTAAAACTCGATGAAGCGATACAATGTTTGCCCCAGACGGGATCACACCGGGGTGTGAACTGACCGACGCGTTTGTTTTCCCCACGCATCGCACTCACACCTGAGCTCGCCACCTAAGCTTGCATCACTTGCTGGGTGGGTAGGGCCTACACGTTCACTCCAGGCAGGATCACATCGAACCGTGAACTCTTCCTTGATCACTGCAGCAGTTGTCTGTACTCCCGAATTTGCGAGACAGACTGAATTTTAATTGGTGGGTTCACAACGTAATGGTATGTAACGACAAAGGCGGTTTGGAGGGGGGGGGGGGGGACTCTGCCAGAGATGGAAAGCTATAAATTTTTGACAAGTAAAGAGGAGGGGCAACTGGATAAGCGTAGATCTTGAGACTTATGATAGGATAATAAGTGAAAATGGCACGCCTCATGCCACTATGCACCGTGATAGGTCATCAAGGTTAACCACTATTTGCTCGCCATACGTCATAAACCCACCAACGGGTCACGTCAGTTCATTGTAGAGTGGAGGGAGACCATTTTACCGACTGTGAGCCTTAGCATGGGTCACCATAGATTCTTCCCTGGGTTCATCGGTTAAGATCCCGGTTCGCCTAAGATCCCGCATTTCCATGCTCCCGAGCACCGGGATCTTAGGCGGAGACTACTGTATCTTCTAGCTCATTCCGAATATCCCCCACTATTTTTTAGCTCATCCTTAGTATTTTCTAGATGATCCCTATTATTTTCTATCTCATCCCTAATATTTTCTAGCTTATTCCCAGTGTATTGTATTAAACGAAATTGTTATCGGACCCATGTTTGGCTTTCTCCCCAAGTGGTGAGAAGATTCCATCGATTATCTCGATCTTTCTGCTGGGATTTTGTATCCTCAATCCGGGTTGGTCCTGACAGGCAGGGTCAAAACCCGCCTCCTAGATAATCTAAATTGTGTTGATGGGGGTGTAAAAGACACCTACTGAAAACAACCTGAAACAGGTCAGAGCTGCTGTATAGTAGGATGTTAATCGTCTCTTGACTTGAGACGTTGAAATTCTGTTTGTTGAGTTTGCAGGTGTGGTAGACTTGTTGAAAATGATTCTGTTTGATTTATTTCACTGGTTCAAATCAATTCACAATGACTTGTGCCACTTACAATAACTTTACAGATTTGAAATATTTGAATGACGGCATGAACGAGTGAATGCTGCATAAATGTTGTTATTGTTATTTTTCTATAGTATGCCTTATATTACTATCTGTTGTAATAAATGTGTTTGAAATTTTCTATAATTTTTATGAGTTGACTTTGTCTTCTTTTGGTTGAAAATATTTTTTCTAGCACGTCTAGATGCATTTACCAAGTTACAGATGGTCTCGATGAAAGAACAGAATGTCACACTTTTGTCAAGCTAGGGGTTGTGTACCGATTTTTCAAAATGCAAAAATGAATTGAAAGCGGTTGGATGTATCAGGGTAAAAGTACAAACTATGTTGTTCAACAGGCTCTACAGATATATAATATACAAAATAACTTGTTTTCTATGAGTATGAGTCTGAAAAATCTAAGTTATAATTCTCAAAAACTTTAAAAATATCTGACATATCTGATCTGTTTTCTTCCAGCCCATCAAATGTATGTCTGTGGTGACAGTGACTGGTGAAGCATGCAAAGGTTTACATCTCTTAAAACAAAAAAACTCTGAGTTCTCTTTCGACTTGAAGATCACTTACATTATGCAGACGACGAAGACATATCAGTACATGACATTATCTACTTCTCTCTATTTCTCTTTTGGTCTGTTTGTCTGTCTGTTTGTCTTGCTCTCTCTCTCTATGTCTGTCTGTCTGTGTGTGTGTGTGTCTCTCTCTCTCTCTCTCTCGCTCTCTCTCTCTCTCTCTCTCACTCTCTTTCACTCTCTCTCTCTCACTTACTCTCTCTCTCTCTCTCACTTACTCTTTCTTACATTGTTAACCGTGTATTTTCTCGCTCTCTCACTCATACACTCCCTCTCCCCTCTCTCACTTTTCAACCACAGATCAAACAATTTTTGTCAAGTCCTGTCTTGACGTTTATTCAATTTACACATTGTCATTCTTTCACAAAAATTCACATCACCAAGCATCACTTTGGAACGAATAGATCAAGACTTACCGTTTCTGGAATAAAAATAGAGTGACAGACAGAGAGTACACAGAAAGTTTACAAAAGTTTTAGTTGTAATGAGAGTTTTACAGCTCTTGCAACACAATTAAGTTATAATTAAGTGCTGCGGATTGAAAGTGTTACCAAAGATCGTGTATAGCCGGTCTTTGGTGTTACTACCGAAGCGTAACATACAAGGAAAGAAGGAGGAGACATAAGGACAAGAGATGTTTGACAAGAAAGAAAGAGAAAACCACACCAGAGCACCCACTAAATACCCATTAAGTTTACAAAACAGCCTTTGGAAAGCTCTTGCCTTAATGATCATAAAACAGTTTAAATAATGGTGATATCTTTATTGGTTAAAAAGTTATGGCGATTTTTCTTACCAAACAGTTATGAAGTTCTGAATTCTATCATATGAACAAAAAGTAAACATGTATTTCTCTCGTAATGTTAATCTATTGGTACTCATATTTAGCGAACAAGAACTACAACAAATATATAATGATGTGACTGACCCAGATTTTTTACATTGCTCTGAGGAGAACTTAAGTCCTAACTTTTGCCTATGAACAAAAAGCAAACATCTGATACATGAGAATTGCATCAATATTTTTCTCTTATTTTCAATTTACTGGTTCTCATATTTAGCGTACAAAAACTACAACTACAACAGATATATAACGATGTGACAGACCCAGAATTTTTACATTACGCTGAGGAGAACAGTTATACGGTCCTGAATCCTATCCTATGAATAAAAAGTAAACGTTTGATACAAAGGGAATTGCATCAATTTTCAAACACGTTTATCTCTCGTAATTTTGATCTATTGGTACTCATATTTGGCGTTTAAAAACTACAACATATATATAACAATGTGACAGACCCAATTTTTTTCTGTTATAGTTATGGAAAAGATTACAGACTCCGGAATTAAGCCTTTTGAACAAAAAAAATGTGGCCTTAGCGTATCTCCCCGCCTCGGACCCAAGGGACATAACAATTAAAATGAGGTTTTGAGCCGAACAAATGCTTTTTATGAGGGGTTGGCCTTAAGTGAAAAACTTAAGGCCTACCTCCCAAGTTACGGATTTTCTTCTCTAAAAACGTAATTTATTTGGTTATCTACCCTGCCATAGTAAAGGGAAATAACCCTACCTATGATATATTATTGGACTCTCAATCTCCACCAGCACATAACACATGCCTTGTAGAATGTTTCACCAAAAAAAAAAGCGAAATAAAAAGATTGTAGTTATCAGGTCTTATCATGATGGTGATTATATAAGTAATATATATATAATATGCAGATATTATGTACATGTATATCCCAACAGTCTCAAGGGGCTCTCTCTCGGGCGTACTGTTATACAGCTGCTACCCCACTGAACTCTGTTGTGGACGATCTTGGTTCGATTCCCATCAGAACGTTCAGGACTTGAAAATAACTGCACAATATTGAAAGACGTTATCTCCGCTTTCTTCTAAGTGTAAGAGATGGGAATGTATGAGAGAGAGAGAGAGGGAGGGAGAGAGAGAGAGAGAGAGAGAGAGAGAGAGAGAGAGAGAGAGAGAGAGAGACAGAGAGAGGGAGAGAGGGAGAGAGGGAGAGAGAGACAGAGAAAGAGAGAGAGAGAGAGAGACACAGAGAGAGAGAGAGAGAGAGAGAGAGAGAGACGGAGAGAGAGAGAGAGACAGAGAAAGAGAGAGACAGAGAAAGAGAGAGAGAGAGAGACAGAGAAAGAGAGATAGAGAGAGAGACAGAGAGAGAGAGAGAGAGACAGAGAGAGACAGAGAGAGAGAGAGAGAGAGAGAGAGAGAGAAGTGATGTCTGTGGTGTAGTGGTAAGGTTCTTTGCCATTGCATGCACAAAGTAGCAGTTCGATTCCCAAGATTCTTTTAGCGGGTATCTCCGTCTATCTGCTGAGATGTTGTATTCCGCTAAGCCAGGGTTGACCTTGACAGGCAGGCTTGAAGTAGCCGACCTCCTAAATAATCTTAATTGTGTCGGTGGGAGCATTAAACACTTACAATTAGCCTACAATATAGAGACAGACTGAGAGAGAGACAAATAGACAGAGAAAAAGAGTGAGAGAATGAGACAGACAGATTCACACATGCACACTAAAGACTCTCAGCTCTAAGTAATTCAAAAACAAAAAGAAACTTTTCAAACACATCACACAGCTTTTGTTAAGTCCTGTCTTGAAGTTTATTCAAATAAATCTAACACAATCTTTCACAAAAATGTGCATACATTATCTGAGAACAGAGCGGGATAGACACTCTAGACTGCACTGTCTCAGAATAATAATAATAATAATATATACCATTTATATAGCGCATTTCCAAAAAAAGGAGCTCAATCCATTTTCATTGGAATACCCATTTTTCAAAACCTTTCTTACTACTTCCTTTCTTCTCATGCAATATATATTAATGCACACACACACACACACACACACACACACACACACACACACACACTATTTTCATCCAGACATGGGAACAGAAAAACTATATGAAAAATAACGTCAATAACTTGTGAAGGATCAAACAATTTTATGTAGAAGTAAAAATGTACAAGTGCCATCCTTTTGCAGTTTTAGCAGTTTAAAGAAGAGAAAAGACAGACATGGGAATCATGTTGCTTGGGTTTCACACCTTTACAAATTTGTGACAGCCTTGCTATGCTTGTACACACAGTCTAAAGAAACTACGTAACCGTAGACAAAACAAAACAATCTTCCACTCGTATCTTTTTCCCCTCTGGAGTCAGCAAATGTGGAGTAAATATTTTCGTCAGACCCGCTAGAGTCTAGAGCTAACAAAATGTACACATTATCTCTCCAAGGTTTCTAACTCGGTCTCTCCAGCCTGTGCGAGGAGAGTGGGAAACGGGTATGTCTCTCACCGCCCCGGACAGCCTCAGGGAGCTAGAACGGGGGGACAAAATCTAAAAGAAGAAATGTCAAATATCCTCCATTAGATCTCAACAAGATCCGACATCCTCTTTGTCTCTTCTTGGTTTTCAAATATTTTCATTGTATTTAGGGGCTGTTCAAATATAATCTTACACCTTTCTGGGGACTTTTTGCCCCCCCTCCCCCTTCTTACATTGTCTCTTAACCCCTACTCCACCCCCCGTAATATTACACTGTTCGCCTATAATAATAATAATATGACATTCATATTCGTGTTACAATCATTGATATATGCGTCTTACATAATATTCATGAAAAACATGCGTACACACATTCATGCACATAAAATAAGATATGCAGTTCTACATTCATTAAAAAATAACAGAGTAAATCATTCAAGCAAAATATTGCATACACTCTTTCTTACTAATAATACTAATAAGGAAAAAAATTGAGATGCATGTCAATGTCAAAACACCCCCAAATTACAGTAGAATTTTGATAAAGTCAACACCTCGGGATCAGAAAAAAGTACAGTCCATGCCGGCTTTAAGCACGGTCATCGGGAGAAAGCTTAAGCGTGCTTAAAGCCGAAGCGTGCTTAAGTGCGAAGTAGACATAATCCAGAGATTTTCATGTAGAAAACTCCCCGTGCTATTTCCCTTAGTTTGTAAGTAGGCCTATAGCGGTCCCGCAAAAGTGTGCACTGTTATTTAGACACCCGCCATGGTAGTTTTTGTTCGCTTGTTTGTTTTTGTTTTGTGGTCAAATGGGAAATGAAAACTTAATTTAGACGGCCAGTCACGATACAGCACACTAGGCCTACTGTAACACACTGCCTGTGCGTACCACTGCTCGCTGTGCCACTCATACCACCGCCTTCATCCCACCTCGTGCGTGATACACAATCAGGATTAATGGGTAGCGAGGGTCAAAGGTGAAATCGCAGCCAGCCTCCCTTTCTCATCTCCCCGACTCTTTTTTTTTTTTGTTGATCGTGTGTAGCTTTGCCCTAGGCCTAGGCTAGATCCTATGTCCGCGCGAACGGCTGTGTGCATCTCTCTGCCTTCCTCTCCGCCTGTGCGAGCGTGTGTGTCTATCACTTGCGTTCTTTGTGTTTCTCTTGACACACTCCACTGTTGCGGTGTAAACTGTGTTCGAACTTCGATGGGTCATCATGAAAATATTGACTGCCTTGTAAATTAAGCGTGCTTGAAGCCGAAGTTACCGTGCTTATAGGCGTGTAATTTATATAGCAAAAATTTGGTAAGAGCCATTTAGCGTGCTTGAGTTCGAAACGTGCTTAAGGCCGGCGTGCTTATAGACGGCACGGACTGTATAATATTACATTGGTTCAAGACCACCCCCTGATTCTTACACTTTTCTTACAAGAGAACGTTCCCTTACTTACTCACATTCTCGTGAATAATTTTGTCTGACACAAATAAGATCAGTAATATGGCATGTACCCGAAAAAGGGACACGCGACAAATACAAACATGTACCAAAAACACCCCCCAAAAAATCTCAACTGTTCTTGGTTTTTCAGGATTTTCCCTGGTACATCGAGCTACGTAACATTTTAAAAGCAGAAATGATCCATCTGTGGTGCTCAACCTGCACAGAGTCTCAGGAAACTGTCTCTGGTCCTCCCATTTTCTGACAGCGAGGCTCCAACTGTAGCAGCCACTGGAAAGGTGGCCGGTGAAGAGACGCATGGGCCAGTGCCAGGATCATCATTGGACGAGGAACTGAGGACGATGGAAAAGATGTTTTTATAAAAATAGGTGGAGGCTAAAACAACATTATTAGACGAAGAGCTCAGGACGATAGAAATGATGGCAATCATTAAACTTTAGCAAATAACTTGAGTTTATAATAGGTGGAGGCTATAAGAACATTATTAGACGAAAAGCTCAGGACGATAGAAATGATGGCAATCGTTAAACTTTGGCAAATAACTTGAGAGTTTATAATAGGTGGAGGCAATATGAACATCATAGGACAAGTAACTCATGTGGATGACAGGAATAAATCATAACAAATTAACTTGTGCAAACAAATTGGGTTGATAATAGATAGGTGTATATTATTTTATAAAATACCCACAAGAGTTTTATACAGGATTTTTTAGTTTTATATTTTCGGAATCCAAGTAGGAGGTTAATTAAATTTTTGGTTTCTGTCTTTGTTTGATGAAAATCTAACAGTGAGCAGATTTTCTATGGTCTTTTTTCCACTTTGTTGATATTTCTTTGGAACTTTTGAAGGGTGGAAAGTTTTGAGGAGGGAAGCGGTTTTATAGTCAGTTCCCTATACCCTTCTTGTTCAAAGTGTTGTACATTCATTTGTGTGAAACTCTGGATTTTAGGATTTCAAGTACATAAAAGAGCTTAAAAAGTCAAGAAAAATGTTCTTCGGAGACATATATAACATAGTAGGCCTACTGGAACATTTAATAAACCTCTGAAAAATTATCAGGAAATAACAAAATCATCTTACATCTTTATGTTGCACTTGTAGTTTTTCGGACAAATTATAGCCTACCCAATTCTTTTATTGTTTTCATATACTCTTCTTTACTATTCACGACAATTGTTTAGAGTTATTATCAATTCAATTTTCATTGATGAGCACAATTTAAAAAGAAAGAAAATGACTGTCTAAAAATATTCCTGCTATTTTTTTGTCATGTATATAAAGAGTACAATTTGATAACGTAAAAAGTAAAAATACCCAGAAAATAATACCATTAAAAAATCATGAGGTACTGAGAGACAGAGCAGAGGATTTGTAGTGCAATGGTGAACACTATAAACTTACTTTTCAGACTTCAATGGAGATCAGAGGCGAAGCGTCTATATAATCAAATAATCACCTCTTCCCTTCCTAATTTTGAAACATTGTCGCAGTCAAATTCACCCATAGACGTAATCCTCATAAATTAAATGTAAAAAGACGTTCATAATCACCAATGAACAATAGACTATGCCTAACCTTCAAAACCGTTTCATTGCCACAGAAATAGCCTGTTCGCCCCTATCGGGCCACTCCATAAGCAGTCACCAGCTTTGATTAAGTAAGCTTAAAGTGAGGCTGGGAGAGTCAACCAATAGATTTGAAGGGAACATGTGCATAGCAGTCAGAGCTGTTTCATTGTCGCATATACCCTGTTCACCTCTTTCGGGCCACAGTTATAAGCACCCAGACGCACTGATTATCTAAGCGAACCATTACACTGGTCGAGTCTACCTCACAGATGTGATGGGAACTAACTCCTAATAATCCTTTGACTCCTGCTACTACATTGCTAGTGCTTGTTTTTTTCCTCGACTTTTTAACGTCCTATAATCAGATCGTGACCTCGATTCCTGGCCGCGAAAAGCTAGACAAAAAACAGCCAAATGTGAAATAAAAAATTAATAATTGGCGTGCTCTACCAAAGTGTTTCGGCTGTCTGGTATAACATGCCATTGTAGTGCTGACATCTGTGCTTCTTTCCTTGGTGTTCGTGTGTTCAAATCTAAAGTTAAATTTAAGGTTAGTTAGAATAAATATTTAATGAAATACTTTCCCGATTATTTTAGCGGTTGAACAAGCATACAACATGAATTCAGGATTTGTTTTCATTCACAACTCAGAGTTGCTGCCTCCAGTGCCAGTAAGATTCTTGTGACTTGTGTGAGTGTGATATCTCCAGGCCCTATCTGGTCCCATTTCACTTTGATTACCCTGTCAAACAAGTCAGCTTTCGCCCCTGATGGAGATAGATCTAACGGTCTGGCTGATGATGGAGGGGAAGTAGAAGTTCCCGTAGTTGAGTTGAATGACAATCGTGGACCGATGTCTGAGTTGATTTTCAGGTTCTGAGGAAGACAATGAAACGGATATGTAGAATTCAATATTGACCAGTTGGATCTAGCCGAAAGAGCAATCTGTATCTTTATACAAAATACATTTCATTATAAGTTTAGGAATCTTAAAATACTTATTTTCATTTCTCTCTACACATGTGAAATTTTACAGGTTACTGTATAGGTCGTTTTATCTTCACGAAAGTTTTTCTAATCGGGCCTAAATCCGGTGGTTATTTTTGGAGATTCTCCATTATCATTAGCAGGAGTACAGGACGGGTCTGTCTATGTGGCTCATAAAGGTTACTTCATTATTGTAAAAACAGATTTCTCCATACGCTTTACTAGAATCTATATGCTTCCACTACGCATTTAACGAAAAAATACATCATGTACCAATGCTAGCTACAGGGGACAAAACCAATATATAGTCATATAATCAACAGTTTGACAAGAAAAAGAAGTAGACCCAATACTAGCAAATGACTTCTTTACTGAATTTCAACAATAGCTTAAACCTCAGAAAAGTTAACTTACTTTGAGAAATTCTGAAACCAATTAACAAAGCATGCTCACCTAAACAACTTGAAACTCAGCTCGGAGCAAGTGCAGGTACATTTTACAGTTTAGCCATCTGTTCTGTGATACGAGCCGCCACAAGCCATATAGGCCTGCGATCACCTGATCCTATTCTAAGTTACCATCGGACACCTTGTCAATTGCTGGAATGAGAAAAAAAATGACAATTTTCAAACTGAGCATAATGTGGTTAACACAAACAGCAAAACAACCAACCAAACAATCCTCGGATCACATCAGTCATTATCGCTACTATTACTAGGAAGCGATATATGATATCAAAACTGTTAAAATCTTTACACATATAGAGAAGCTAAGGCTAAGAGATCTTGAGCGCGCTAATTTGTACGTTTCTGACCGAAATTCAGAAAGGGTGGAGGGTTTTCTGTTCCAAAAGTTCGCCAACTGCACAGCTTTCTCAAACATATCTCAAAATCCAAAAAACAATTTAAAAAACAAACAACATTATGTCCCACATCAATCTAATTATAAATTGGAGTGACTGATACATTTATTTAGCGCCAGCGCTAATCGCAAAGCGGCGTTGCAAATAGGCAGTTCCTTTTTAAAAAAATCAAAATGCCTCCCAAATTTTACTCTAGATCTAGATTCTAGACCTACAAGAACATAATTAGATCTAGGGCTGGCTTGACAGTACTTGAATTCTACGACTTCAGCGTAGCAGAAGTTTGGGAAATTAAAACATGATCCCTTGTCTTGGCCTTGGCAATGTTGTTGCCATAGAGACTAGATCTAGATCTAGATCTATAGATACTAAGATAGATCTAAAAGACAACATAATTACATATATACCGCTAACTTAGAAAATTACAGTCTATAGTCTATATCTGCTCAGTACCTAGAATCTAGACCTAGAATCTACATCTAGTTTTGAGAAATATGACGTTTCACAAAATGTCAAGGATCCCTTTTCGAATAGCCTAGATCTAGATCTAGATCTAGATCTAGATCTAGGCCTAGTAGTAGTGTTTTGACAGAGCAGGTAGAGCATATGTCATGGTCTTAGTAACTCAAAAGAACCCAAAATGTAAAGTGTGGAAAATGAGAACTTAATTGTGTAGGCCTTATTATAGCAAAATAGATTCAGCTTCACAATGCTATAAATAAATCAACAACCACAAGTGCACGACATCGGGCATCAATCTATTGACTCCCGAAACAAAATGTTGCTGACCATAGCGTAAACAATATATTTCATTTCAGTTGTTTAGATCTCTATCTAGAGGCTTAACTAATAGGCCTGCCTAGATCTAGATCTAGAGATCTAGAGATCTAGATCTAGATCTAGGCCTAGAGTCTAGAGATCTAATCTAGATCTAGAGACCTAGATCTAGATTAGATATAGATTTTCTATAGATCTAGATCTAGATCTAGATTCTAGATCTAGATCTAGATCTAGATCTAGAATCTAAGTCTAATACTAGATCTAGAGTTCATATCTAAAGATAGATTCTATGGGCTATTACCTTGGCTATCTAGAATCTAAAGATCACTAGATTCTGGATAGACTCTAGATCTAGATCTAGATCTAGATCTAGATCTAGATCTTTTAGATCTAATCTAGATCTAGATCTAGATCTTCTAAATTCACTCCCACAATGGTCATCATGAAAACAAACGGGACCGCAATTGTACAGGAGTGCCTCTAAATCCAGATCTTCCAAAAACATCTTGTTCTGGATCAGCAGTCTATATAGATATAGACTATAGTCTATATCTAGTCTAGTCACTGAGGCTGAGGTACCAAACACAGCCTGGCCTGGCTTATTTTCACCCAACAAATATTACCGAACTTTGAACATCTGTAACTAGCTGAAAAATTAAGTAATATTGTTGATTTTAGTATCAAATTTCTCAGAAAAATAAGCTCTATCCATCTAGCACATCCAAACAATTCTGCGTGAGAAAAATTATGTCAGATTAGACTGAAATAATACTCAAAATATGGTCAAAGAGAGGTAACCGTGAAAAATACTGAAGGGGTGACTTTTTAGGGTTACCTTCCTTAACTCTAACCCAAAGATTATAGCCTAATGCAATAGCTCACAGAGTGACGTTCTACGTGTCAGAAATGGGTACTTTCTTACTCTTATCGGCATGGCCGGCGTGTCTCCATTTACATGTACAGTCTCTGAACCCCCATCCTGCTTCCCACTAGCTCTAGCATTTTAAAAACCACCATTCTGTCTCGAAACGTTGGCTACTAATTCGTCTGTTGATCCGCGCTTTTCACGTGCCTTAAGTCTATGTCTTAGAGTGGGTGGCATCACTTCCGTTTACATGGGTGACACCACTTCCGCAAAAGGAAGTACTAGGCCTAATTAGTGTAAGATCTTTGCTTGTGCGA